>NC_056555.1:20492804-20792804 GCF_910596095.1 Thunnus maccoyii | reverse complement strand
ATCATTGATTTAGTCATCCTGAGATGTAAAAGCAGATGTTAACATGTTACATGGTTACCAATCTTTTTAAAGCTGAAATCCATTATGTAAAAAATGTAATTAACCTGTCTTAAAAAGGCGGTTTTAGCTCCTGTCTCTTTAAGGCTCCTCCTCTCTTCTGATTGATTAACTCCCAGTTTGACTCCGGATTTTGCTTCTTTTTCTCATTCTTTATTTAAAATATAAACTTCTCATCTGCACATATTAAAGCCCGATCCTGAATATGTAAGTGAACAACCAGGACAATGTGAACAGCGACTATGGAGTGGGCGGCTGTTTGTGGGCATGTGCAAATGATCTGACATCAGTTCGATGAGGAAACGACACGTTCAGAGCAGGCTGAAGCCCTGACTTTTGACTTGAAGGTGACATTTTTACATACATTCACCTCAACTTTTGGAACTTTGACCGTAGACATCCAACATCATAGACAGAAAACCACAAAAAGTATGTTATGTCCCCTTTAAGACGATGGAAATGCTGTATAACTTAACCACTTGATAAGCCCTCTGTACACTACAGGTACACATATTTTGCTCAAGAGTTGGTGGAGACCAAAACGGAGATAAAAGGAGAGTGAATATGGGGCTTGATTTGATGTTTCTCTGCCCTCTCATGGCAAATAAATCTATTAATGTAGGTTTAAGGGAAAATGTGTCTTTTTTGATGAGCCCTTATGTCAACAGATGATGACTAACGAACCCAGACACACTCTTAATTTGCCATATTAACGTTGAACAGCTTATAGTTCAAGGCTCAAGCCTCGGGCATGTGCCGTAGCAGATGCCGACACAAAACATGGCCGAGGCCAGGTGAGGCTTTTATTCTAAACAAACCGCTTGATGACTACTGCAATGAATCACCACAGGAAAGGGAAATATCATTCTACAGTGCTGGGCGGCTGATTGGAGTAATGATTGGGGTGGAGAGACAGAAGGGAGTGGAGTGGAGCTGGTGTGGGAGGGATCGGAGGGGGGGAGTACACGCCAACGCCATGGTCCTGATTTCTTTCTAGCAGGGGGCAGATGCTCCAGTAGCCTGGCACCAAGCCAAACACACTGGGTTTAGTTTGTCATTAAGGGAAGGCAAAGCAATCAAACTGGAGGCTGGAAGGAAAGGAGAGTGTAGAATTATTTTTGATAAGTCGTCTGAGGAAAACATAATCACGGCTGTGCGGTGTGAGCTTGTGATGGGCGTTGAAAAACTTTTCTTTTTTTTTTTTTCTCCTCCATATCTTTTTCTCTTATAGTGTGGTGTGTGTGTGTATGTGAAATTTTCTGGACTTGTGTGAAACCTAGAAAGGTGTTCCTTCCTCAGCTAGCGACAGATGTGTCAGAGCATGAGACGACATGAAGCTCTCGAGGGACTTCTTTAAGTGTCACTGGGAAGCTTTACTGCACACACACACACACACAGAATATTTTTTTGTCAGAAGTGCTGAATAATAGTGCTATACTAAGCAGGCTGGGCCAATTAGGCCCGTTGGGACTGGGAACAAGCACCGATGTGTGTGTGTGTGTGTGTGTGTGTGAGCATTCGTGTGCGTGTGGACTATCCTTGAGTCATAGGCAGACAGCAGGACTGAACGTCAGAATATTGTCAGACATCTGCCTGCCTGCCTGCCTGCCTGCCCGCCACTGCAAAACATACACACAGAAACACACATAACATGACAGCAGGAGGTGGGATGGGAGGGAAGGGGGGGGTGGAGAAGGAAAAAGAATGGCAAGAGAGCTGGAAAAAGTGAATGTTTAGGAGCTGTGTATGAACATGCTGCCATGTAGACAAGCTAGTGCAGGATGTGACCCAGTAGCTGTTACAGTGTGGACACCGTCTTACATATTTACATCTGCTGTGAGGCTTGTTTTCCAAGACAAGACCAGAAGTAAACACAGAAACTAGCCGCCTGGTACGGCACATTATGCTATTATTACTCGGCCTAGATGTAGATCCCTATGCAGTTATTCATAATGGCTGAATCATAGACAAGTGTTTCGAGTGATTCATGTAGAAATCGTGTTTATTTGGAAAGCTGTTGAAGGTTCAGCAGCTTGCTTCGATATACAATGTTTGGAGTGAGTCCTCATTTGCCTGAATGTCTATAATGGAGCTATTGACTACAAAGTAAGCATGACCCATAGAGCCACATATTTACGGGAAATACATCAGGTTGAAATAAACTAGAATTATCCTTTAAAAGTGGTATTTGTCAATATGAATAAAATCTTCTCATGTATGGTCCACTGTACTTTACTATCCCAGTATCCAGATACCGTCTATAAAAAGGGGAATGTCTGTTTGTGGCAAATCCAGTGAATGAAGTACCTCACAAATTGAGGCATTTCATCACATTGATGCAAAAATACTTTCGCCAGTAGGAGGTCCAGATCATTATTGGATAAAGTTTGAAATAGCTTGAAACAAAAGATAATAAAATGATGAGAGATACCTTGATCGAAACCATAGACTGTATATAAAGATTGACGACGCATCACCACTTCCTGCCGCTACGCAAACCGAAGCCAAAATACCGCATTTACAGGAGTTGCTATGGGGTTTGTTGCATGGATGTATTAGAAGAGCTGGATACCGGACTAAAAATGGTGCCCATTCAGTCCTGTGGGAATTGCTCGCCTGGCGCATACGCCAAAAAAAAGTTTCCAGCTTCCGGGTGAGCTTCCACGTTGGCCCACGCCCACAAGCTCCCACTCGGCCCAAAGACTTTACATTGTGATGACGTCACAGATTTTTAAATAGCTTTTCTCGGCTCGAGGATCAAAACCTCCATGGATCAAAAGTTCATAATAGAAAGAGTCATAATTGACGTTGTTTGCAGTTTGAGGTGTCCTGTAAACAGTTTTACAGGCGTCTCTTCTACAATGGTGGTCTATGGGGAAAATCCTTTTTGGGCCACGGAGGGGATTTTTTGCTGCAATACCGTGAGTGACCACTGGGAAAAATTGGCCCTATCCAGCTCTCATCATACATCCATGGTTTGTTGTTGCTCATGTTTAGCTTGTTTTCAGCACCTTCTAGTGGTGAAAGGTCACATTTATAAAGGTTATTTTTTTTATCACCAATGTAACCTTGTCATGTGATGTCTACAGGAAGCAGCTGTTCAGAGTCACGGTGATTGCAATTCAGCTAGTTTTATATTAATTACATTAGTTGCATTTCAGTTGTATTTATATTTTCAGTTTCACGCTTTCCCAACTAATACAATGTGTGGATAAAAGACCATCTGTCTGTGAACTTAGTGAAAGAAAGGCATTTATCCGACAGTCTTCACACTTAGTCTGGAGGGAGATGTTTTTTCTCAAGAGTTCAGTACATTTGTTGAGGTGTGAAAGCCGCTGTTACACGTGGTTGTGGTCTGGAATAGCGCTCTGCATGTTACCTTGCTAATGTCAGCTTTTAGCTCAAAGCATAGCTGAGCCTGTACACATTTGAGGCTGACAAATTACAGCTTAGACTGATAAAAGTTGACAATGTAGAGCTGAGTCTGGCAAGCTGAGTGAGTGACGTCCTAAAATGGCCACCAGATCGATAATAAACCCTTTTGTTTTAGGTAACAACATTACTTTTCCTCTGATGCCTCCTACAGGCCAAAAACTTGCACTAATTTCCCAATTAGTTGTACCCAAGAATAACACACAACACACA
Organism: Thunnus maccoyii; assembly: GCF_910596095.1. NCBI lineage: Eukaryota > Metazoa > Chordata > Actinopteri > Scombriformes > Scombridae > Thunnus > Thunnus maccoyii. The sequence goes on along the minus strand of NC_056555.1, from coordinate 20,789,102 downwards.
GTTTTGCTTTCTGGAGTGCAATAAGCGTTACAGTCATTACACGCCGGAAAGATTGACAGAAATATGGCTGAGAAAAATAGCAGGAAGAGAGGACAGAGAGACAGGAGATTAGGAATGAAGTGTAAAGAGCGAGAGAGAGAGCAGGCAAGAAAACAGACAAGGACAGATAGGAAGGAAGGAAGGATTAAAAGGAGAGAAGATTAGAGGAGAGAGGAAAGCAGAATTGGAAGGAGAGCAGGAAAGACTGATGGTAAGAAAGAGAAAATGAAGTAAAAAGGCGTGAATTGGCAGATGAGGTAGGAGGGAAGGAAAACAGAAGACACCAGAAAGTAGCGAGGAAGAGAGGAAGGAACAGAAAAAAAAGGGTAGAAAAAGAGAAGAGGGGATCAGAGGGAGTGAAGGAAAGGACGTTTAACCGAAATTATTAGCGAGGATGAATAAGCCCCGGGAGGCACAGTTGCCTGTTGCTACAGTCCAGTCATATCATCGCCTCCTATGGGTTTTCCTCCAACACTCCAGAAGGTGCCACCTACACAACACACACTGCCTCACACATCCACTAGGCCCCGTCTGTGAACGCACAAACAAACACACATACTCACACATATGACAGTCCTCTCAGGAACTCAGCAAATCCATTGAAAATAGTCCTCAGGGGGAAAACAGTCTGTTCTTTCACACATTACCACTCATTCGAAAGTACAGCTGTCTGCTCTGCCACAGAATGACAAGCTACTTGTCTGATATCACTACAGTATATCCCAATATTTACAGTCTATGTTGGGAATGTACTCATCTCCATCCAGCGATAGAGAAAGACGGTTCTGGGCACCTGACAGGGACTTTATTGTACTTCAGTCCAGATCTCAACTCAGCTGAGACCTTTGGGAAAAGATGGGACTCGATGTCTTTCAGCTGAAAAGAAGCTCCATAACAGACTATCCCTAAGATATGTTCCCAGCACCGGTGCCTGCTGGCATTTTTAAAGTAAGTAGGTGTACTTACAGTACGGATAATGAGAGTATATTAAGATATATTCAGAAACAAGAGCTAGTTTTCACACCCTTACCATTTCTTGGATGATAATCACATGTGGTCAGGAGTCTAAGTAGTTGAAATCATGAAGATCTTTGCAAAACCAGCTTGCTTTATCTGATTTTAACTGGTTTCTATCAATCACACAACAATATTCAGCTCCAGATTTCACAAAACAACACAAGTAGCAGCTTTTTCACACACTCTCCGGGCTCCTTCCACCACAACCTATTTTTCTTCTTTTTCACCACTTTCCCCTTTCCTCTCCGTCTCCCTCCTCACTCAGCCAGCTTGCCTATGTGATTGTTAATCTAATGCCACTAGTACAGGAGTAGATGCTGCTCACCTGATACCACTAAGTCTCGGATGACACACTCAAGCTCAGGTACAATCAGACGGCGACAGGCCCAGGAGCCCTGCAGCTCCACTAATGTTTTTTAGCACTTTTAGAAGCCTCGGTCCCAGAGTGGATCATTAAACTGGAGAATACTGGTGGCAGATGAACCAAAGGCGCAAGAGCTTGTTGGATCACTCCCAAAACACAGTTGGAGAAGAAAGGGAGGCAAAAGAATGGGATAAGAAGAAAGTTCTCCCGTCGTCTAAACACCGCTCATTAGCAGAAACAGGTATGCCGCTGAATGAAGTGATAGCGCATATGGGGGAGAAAAAAAAAAAGAAAAAAAAAAGGGAAGATGTCATGGAAAGTAGGAAGAAAGATGCAGGGGTGCTGACAATGAGGGAATGACAGTTCCATGCTGAATAGGCAGGAGTGTCTAATCTACTGTTAGACATCCGCATCAAAAAATGTCTCTTCTCCACAACTGTTCCGCTCCCTGTCAATTAGGTGCCAGGAAATTGCACGCACATTTGTCCAAGCGGGAAAACACACACACACACACACACACACACACATACACATATACACACTTTAACTACATAGTGGAAAGAGTACATGCAGCCACCCACGCATGTAACACACACCTCATCAAGCTACAGTGAGTGAACCATGATTAGTCTATCCGGGGGCCCAGCATGTAGTATGTGTGGCTATGCATTTGCTTGACTGAATGTGTGTGAAGCAGCTATTCTCTATCATTTGTTTGACAAATAGACAGTGAATGCAAAGAAACTGTAATTACACTTCCTGAGGTGGCTGTGCAAAAAAAAAAAAAAAAAAGAAGAAGAAGAAGAGGAAGAGAGATAAGGAAACAGAGCCAATGAGGCCTTGAGATGTAGAGGGCCGCTGTTACCTGAATAGTGATGACGAGCTGAAATTACCAGACATACAGAGCTGAATATAGTGGAGAGCTGCCATGAGCTAGCAATTAGTCTCCAGCGCCCAGCAAGACACGCCGCTACCATATTTTCAAACGAGACAAGCAGTTCTTCTCCGCTTTTACTCAGAAAATTGGTCGTGACATGTGGGAGAAAAGTCTAGATCCCGCTACTGGTGTCATTTTCCAAATTAAACCTAATTAAGTTAATTCTGGCGTAGGACGAAAAACTTCAGGTACACCACGTGCGCTCGCATTTTGATGGCAATTATGTCGGTGCGTGCTGGAGGTTTTTCGCTGCCCTTTTGCCGCCTCCTCGGCTCTAAACACCAATCAGCCGTGTTGCACTTAGACATAACAAGCTCACCGAGAACGGCCACAACTTTTCTGTCACTTATTTCTCTCTTGTGGCTGTTTTTATGAGGTAAAGGGTCAGCATCCGATTTTGACCTCAGTATGGTTGTATACCATATAAATGATGTTTATATAGGCATGCTGTAGCGTGAGGAGTCATAGAGGCAGACTTGATGGAGAATGATGTCTGGAGGGGGGGGATTTTTACCGACTTTTTTTTTTTTTTCTGCATGATCCAATTGGCTGCGGCGGTGGAAGGGTACATGCTGTTTATTTCATTTGGTGCATGTTAAGCGCAATGTGTTGGATAGTCTGTTCTCACCGCCTGGCTGCTCTGATCTCATCCCCTCGCAGAGGAGTTTCATATAAGCCTCAACAACAACAGAGCTCTCAGTGACGATTACTTCAATGAAGAGCAGAGGAGAGGAGAGAAGAGGAGAGGAGAGGGAGGAGGAGGAGAATTGGAGAATAGAGGAGTGGAGAGGAAGCAGAAGAAGGAGAAGAAAGAGGCGATGAGGAGATAAAGAGATGAGTACAAGAAGAAGGGTAGAGGGAAGAGAAAGGAGCAAAGGAAAATAGGAAAAGAACAGGAAGTAGTAGTAGTAGAAGACATGAAAAGGAGGAGAAAAGGGAGAGGAGAAAGAGTATGAGAAAGGAGAGAGGAGAAGAGGAGAGGAGAGGCAGAGAAGGAGAAATAAAAGGGAGAAGGAAGATGAGATGAGAGGAAAGGAGAAGTGAGAAAAAGAAGAAAATATAGAGGAAGAGGAGAGGAGAGAAGGAGGAAGCAAAGATGGAATAGACATGCAAGTACACTTAAAGACAGAGAAAAGGAAAGAAGGTGGGGATAGAGAGGAAGAACCTGTTCTGGTGAAATTGCACAGATGTGAAAAAAAAGACATTTTCTTCTCTCTTTCCCTCCGCATGTTTCCTCCTCTTCAACATCACTTACTCTCACCACAAACACACACACACACACACACACACACACTGTACTCTCTCTCTCTCTTTCTAAAATGTCAGTCAATCATTCGGAGTGCTTGGTGTTCTCTGTGCTCGTCTTATCTCCCCTGACAGAGTCGACAGTTTGTGTTTGCTCAAACAGCAGATCAGGAGGCCGACATTAAGAGACTATTGACTCCCTCCGAGTGCTTAAATAAACACATATCTGCATCCGGTGCCTGTCAGCCACCCAGAGTCTGGGGATGTGCAAGGTGGACTACGGTTCAACCGAGGTGTGCCAGTGTGTGTCAGGCTTTGTACACTACAGTTCAACCAATGCCAATATGGTGTTTTCAAAGGCCAATACTTTCTTTTTTTGTGTGTATTTAATGCCAATATTCAACTAGAAAATGCATTTCTTTTCTTTTTTCTGCATGTGGAAGCTGACAGCTGAAATAAATTTCTGAAAAACACTACAGACTTGTTCAGCATCCCCATCTGTACAACTTTGCTGAATTTGGTTGCCATGGAGTATTATATTGACATAGATATGGCAGTTAATCAGTAGTATGGTGGTGTTTCACTAATTGCCACAAGATGGGGCCACTGGTGCCATGCTTCAGTATGCCGTTCACATTGCCATTGCCATATACCAAGTTTAATTTTATTAAAGACAACGGAACTGTAGAAATATCATGTTTATAATATTACAGTAGTGCCCCCTGTGGGTAGAATTGTATCAAATTTTGCACACTTGTGCATTGTGGCTGTATGTACAACATTCCCTAATCAGATTGCTATTGTATTTTATCATTGAAGAGTTAGGGCCTGTTAAGTGCGTCGGCCACGCCTTCAGAATTTTGCTAACCAATCACAGACAAACGGTACGTGATACCCAAAAATGAATTTTATTTGGGGTCATCTAAATATGGTGTATACCAAGTTTCGTGAAGATTAGATTAAATATGTGCCAACAGAAGCAAAAAATGTATTTACCAAAAGATCCAAATAGCGGTAATTTTTTTCAGGTGCAAACGGGCGTGACCTATATCATCACCAATCAAGGAATACACTGCGCAAATATCGTTTTGATACACCTCACGGTTCATGGGTTATTAGCCAAAGTAATAACATAATGTAATAACTGACCACATGGTGACATGATTGGTATCATGTTTTAATATGTTAAGTATTTTCACGTGGGACACCTGTCTATGAAGTATGAATAATTTAGCACTTTTAGTTTTTGAGATATCAACTCTTAAAACATTCCTTCCATAGACTTTCCATTACAATATTTTTAAAAACTATATAAAATCACTGGAATACACTAGAAAAGAAGAAAAGTCATAATATAAATGTCCTTAAAGAGCTGAACATTTTGATATTTCAATGGTTTCTGTAGCTGAAAGTATGCAGAAGAATAGAATAAATAAAGCTCGAAGAATAATAGTGTGAATGCTTGTCGGCATTCACACTAATAACTTTAAAGCTGAAACAATAACTTTTTTGAAATTACAATAGCTAAATGTGATATATATTATCTGTTTTTGTTTAGCAATAAGTTTGTTATCATCTGGATTTATATGACTGCTATGTAATACTAATGCAGTTTAAAGTAATATGATTGCATTTGCTATAAAAGGAATCAGAAAAAAACACATTTACAAATTATCTTTAGCGTCTGCATCTTTCACTCTTTAGGTAGCTTTACAGATACTTGTTATGATTTTAAGGTAGAAAGCTCATCAAGATGATTGACAGGTGTTCGGGTGGAACCAAGTGGCAACTACCGCAGCTTGACCCCGTGTCAAGACAGCAAGCGTGTCAGATGCGTTTTTCACGCGCATGTCACACACAACAGATACACTTTCATTTTAATCGAGGCAGCTGTATGCACCAGCTCCGTGCAGGCTCTTGTCTCAGCTGTGTCTCATGGGTGTAACCGCGACTTGAAACGTTTATTTATGCTTCCAAGTCTATTTTCATCTGTTTTATGTGCGTCACTACAGTCATGTGTATTGGGCTCTGAGCACTTCCAACACGCAGGTGACCTATGCTCATCATTGCACCTGAACGCCTCCAGTGTAGACACACAGACGCAGCACTCGCTGCTGCTGCTGCTCTTAAAGGGTGCTTATTATGCTCAATTCCAGCTCTATATTTTTATCCTGGGACTCCACTAGAGTAGCTTTGCATGATTCACAGTTCAAAAAACTCCTTATTTATCTTATACTGGGCCTTTATGCAGTCCCTCAGTTCAACCTCTGTCTCTAACAGGCAGTGTTAGCTCCTGCCTCTTTAAGGTCCCCCTCCCAAGTGGCCCACTCTGTTCTGTTTCTGGAAGCCTGCTGACAGGCAGCCATATCAGAGTCATGTTAAGTTACCGCCGATGCAAACCCAACATTTCCTGCTTTACTGCTTCATAGTAAAAGCGTTTAAATGACTAAATAATGGGAGACTTTTATTGTGAAGAATTTACAGGAAATGAAACATGTTCCTCACCAAATTAGCAGAGCTTCATTAGTGGCACTAAAAACAGTCAACACAACAAGATATGGAGACATTTGGAGCTATTTGTTCAGCAGATCAGTTGGAAATAATGCAGGGAGGAATACTACAAGCAGAAACAGCCACAGTGGTGATGATGTTTGATGAAGAGCTGCAGATGACCAACATACCTCCAACAGGTAAACTACTTATTTTACTTTGCCGTCACAGCGTGCCAGCTCGACTGGAGTCATGGCTCAGCATGACTTCCCCCAAAACAATGGAAAAACGCCATAATGTTGGCAGAGCGGAGCAGTGAACTCGGGCGCTGTGCGTCGAGCAGATGACCATATAAAGAAATCCATCATGAGCCAATGTTGGCTCGGGCTGAAAGTAGAAAAAAATCGTCGGAAACCGGGCGTTTAGAGCAGTCTGAAGCCGGTGCTTTTTGCTCACAGGGATAACTTCTACATACTTTTACCATATTATTTGACACTTTGGCCATGTTTAATATGAACATCGGAGATTTTAACATTACATATATGACTGAAAATAAGGAAACGCATAATAGGTCCCCTTTAAATTGTTATTTGGTCTGGATCTGGACCGGAGTCCACCTTTAGAGTGTGTATGGACTACAGCATTAGAATTATTTGCGATTCTGCATTATAACAAACAGTGTAAAGATGTAGCTATAAATTCAACTATCGTACATGCATGCAATGTTAAATAAAAAAGGGCTCTGTGGGTATTTGCGTGGACATGGAGTAAAAACTACATAAATTGTGTTTTTGCATGAGAGTGCATGGTGGTTTACTCTTTAAGCATGAGTGTTTGATGTTGCTGATCAAACAGTATATATACAACAGATCTTTATTTCCCCCCGAGGGTAGGTTGTACGGTGGGAATAAAAGTCATGGTGTATTAGTTGTTTATAAGATGCTTAAATAGTTCACTGAAAAAGCTCCACAAGTTCCACAAGTAAATAGTTCACCGAAAAAGCTCCACAAGTTCCACAAATTAAGATAGATGCATGAATGCTCTGACAGATAGGTGAAGGATCATGCTGTACAGATGGAACACAGTATCTAGCTGTAAATTATGCTTTTAAGAATAATTGAACAGCCATGAAGGAGAAAATTGTCGAAATCAGGTAAAGACAAGCAAATTAAAGGTCAAATCTGGTTTCTAATGGACATTTTGAAATACACTGAGTGTATGTAAGACTGTCATGCCTAATTGTAGGAGAAAGGCGTTAATTACGGAGCTGTATGAACACATACTGGGCAAGTATGGTGGCACTTATCATTTTGAGATTAAATAATTTTTTAATTCTGCAATTTTCCTGTGTTTGTTTAGGATTTTTCTAATTTAGACTCATTTGGGGAGACTGTCCTCCAAAGTGATGTCAGCCACCCAAAAACTACATATAATTACTTTGAGTGACAGATGCCATCTAGCGGCTGCAGTAATTATGACCCGGAGCAGTGTGCAATTGGGAAGACTATATATGTCGGCAGTTTTCCTCCTTCAGAAGAGGAGGGGTGGATGGAGTCATCAACCCAACATCATGTAATCTCAACATTTCTTTTTAGCTTTGGTGAGGCACTGCTTACACTGACCGCACATCACCGGAGCCAATGAAGTGATTTCAGAACTGTGTGATGTGTTATGGCTCCTGTTGGACCTGGTTATGAGTCTGGCTGCAGCATTTTGAATCAGCTGAGGTTTGGTTGTGTGAGGCTGTGAGAAAAGTGCATAGCAGTAATCTAACTGGGATGAAATTAATGCATGAATTACTGTTTCTAAGTTCTTGGCAGATAAAAATGACCTGATTTTTGTCGTTTTTCTTAGTTTGAAAAAACCTGATTTGACAACAGAATAAATATGCTGGTGGAGGTTGAGATGGTCAAAGATAATAGATAATACCGAGGTTTCTGCAAGAGTTAGTAATGTTAGATGAGAAAGGACCAAGGATGAAGGATGAAATGTGATTCCGTGATGAGTCCTGACCTATAATAATAATAATCTCAATTTTTTCTGAGTTTAACTGTAGAAAACGTGACGCCATCCAGTTGTTGATATCTGCAATGCACGTGTGGAGGTTGTTTAATCAGATTGGTGTCATTAATGCCAAAAGAGAGATATAATTGTGTATCACTGGCATAGAAATGGTAACTGATATTGTGTTTTTTTAATATGACCATGTGGTAGCACTTAAATGGAAAACAGTAAGGGCCCAAGAATAGATCCCTGCAGAACTCCATATTTTGCAGCACTGAAGAGCAGTAGGGCTCGATCGGTACTCAATACCTTTAAGGTATCGACTGAAATAAACTTCTCCAGTCAAATGATACCTGCATTTGATCCTTTTTGTACCCAGATCTAGCAAAAAAATGACTATTTATATGGCTTTACTCACAGCCAATCACTGCAAGCATTCTTCGATTTAATTCGACGTGTGATTGGCCCACTACCGCAGCAGCTACAACCCACACAACAGTCTGTTGTGGTGAAATCAAGTGCAATGTTTTTGACGGAGTTGGCAGTTCAGCATGCTGAGATGCCACAAAGATAAATATTTTAATAATTTGAACAATTTCAAAACGTATTTGTGTAAAAATCGTTTGGATGAGGAAGAGCGATGGCATTTTATGCAACTGAATGCTTCCATTCACATGATGGGTATCGAATGAAGTAGAAAAAAAAGGTATGAATGAAGTGCTCTATTGGTATTGGCATCAATTTAAGGGTACTGGTATTAGTCTTAGTATCATAATTTTTTAAACAATACCCAGTCCTAATCAGCAGACAGATCCAACAGGGGTACTACAGTGTGTTGACCACAGTCAGCTGCTAAGAGAAGATTATTTAAAGCCCTAAGGAGTGCAGTTTCTGTGCCATAACTTGCCCTAAAACCCAACTGAAATTTCTCAGAGACCATTACCATTCATAAAAAAAAATTATCTGCTCTGCTATGATTTTTTCTAAGACCTTTGCAAGGAGTGGTAGTTTTGAGATTGGCCAGAAATGATTAAGAGTATCTGAGTCTAGTGTGAGTGTTTTAAGGAGAAATTGTACTACTACCATTTTAAAACAATCAAGAACAAGAAAAGATGGGGATATTGTGGTAAAAATGTATCGCCTGAGAAGGAAACACAGAACCCAAAACACTAACTTATACTCTGTCAAAAATCCTTTCAGTCCTTAAACCATCAACTGAAGGTCTGAAGGACAAGAGCATCATTGTTGTCAGGAGTTGTTTTTTTTTATCCTATTCACAGACTTGCTAGTAAGACTGAGTGGTGTGCAAGAACTTTGGTTTAAAGCTCAGAATTGTTGGTGAAAATCTATCAAAACAAAAGATGAGCTCTAGATAAGTTTATAATCACTGACTATGTACGGGAGAAGTTTTGCCCAAGTGTTTGGGTCACATTTGAATTAAGGGAGATCACATATTTGCAACAACAACAGTAATAATGGGGTATGAATTTAAACACAATGAAAAGAAAACTAGCTAGACAATGTCCAGTATCGGCCTCCAGTATCTGTCAAGCTCATGAACGTGCACATGCAGTCCCAAGGCAGACAGTGAATTACCTTTAGGACACAATCATTATATCTATTCATACGAGGACATAAGGTGATTATCGAGTACGGAAACATAAATTGTTCCTGCTGTCGATTGCGGCAGAGATGGTGAGAGATTCCACAGGGGAAATCTGAAATTCATCTTCCTATTTGGTTTTTCCTCACAAGGGCACTGAACATTATAGAGTCCGTCGTGTTAAAATGGAAACTACAAACTGCATATCCATGAGGTTTATAAGAAAACACACACATATTAAAGGATGCAGAACATAAACAAGCACTGAATGTGTACATGTACAAACCACACACACACATTGGGGTAGTAACTAGTTATCAAGCCACTGTGATCTTGCCATTGATCAGTGTGCAGATCAAAGCGAGGAGCATGGCTGCAGAACTGTGTTGGCTAATTACCGGGCCCTGTAAAGGATTTCGGTCTTTAAGCATGGCCTCTGGGCCTCACCCCCATAGCAGGGATCCTGTGATCATGGCCACGGAAGAACCTGACAGGCATGGAGATGAAGCCTACGATTATAAACACTCAGCTGGCATATGTTCACCATGACTGATTGGCCTTGGCGCTGCCAGACTTCACTGCTTCCCTGCAGAGGAGGCATCTGCGAGTATCAGACTGATGTTTTGTGGTGTGTACCTCAAAAGCCCACCGTCTCTTTTTCTTTCATGCTTTTTATGGTGCTTTTCAACTAGCTTTATCAGCAGAGATGGCATAACCACCGTGAGCATTACTGCTCTTGATTGAACATAGATATGATGATATGGGATTTTTGAAGGCAGACTGATATTGTTATGTTTGTCAGAGGCTTATTTGCTCACAGGTTTATGACAGGTTTGACAAATCTGGGCCCAATATATATGTATGCACTGTATATTTAGGCCTCTAGTTTGGGCCTTAAATATAAATTAAAATATAAAACATTACTATGACAACCTTTTTTTCTCCCAGTCCTGGAAGTGAAGCATAGCAGTGTTAGGATGGATAGATAGTGTACAGAGTTCTGGAGACCCGAGTGTGTGTCCTATGTGTGGTTAGGTTTAAACTACAAGTCTAATGTTTTGTTTTTGATGGTCTATGGAAAATTTAGAGTAAATCCGAAGAGGGAGCTGTTAACAATGTCGCCAATTTGTCATGATCTGGAGTTCTTTGAGGATTTAGCCTGTTAGCAGAGACCTGAAAAACATCTTTGAATCTTCTCATCATGGTCAGTTTCACTAATGAAGTACTTGCTTGTTTGTTTGCTTATTATTACGACTGTTTTAGGTTGTGTGCTTTATCAAAAGATTTTGAAAGATTTTGTCTGTGTGGGTGTGAGCTGCATTAATGTTAGCACTGTTTGTCTTATTATTTACAGTTACGTAATTCTTCAAACCTGGTTGTACACATTTCTGCTCATCATTTCTGCACTAACAGTGTTGGTTAAGGATGAGCTCAGTTTAGTTTCTGGCTGCTTTCACCTCTCCACTGGATTTGGCTTCTTCACCAGAAATGAAAGACTGAAGCGACAAAGATCAAATTTGTCATCTGCAAAACCAAACCAGACTGTCACTTGTATTTCAGCATTTCATTTTTTTAGTCTTTCTCACAGTGATCAGAAACGCGGATGTGGTGTTAACATGCCACAGTTTCCTAGTTTCTATGGCAGTACTCCAGCTGGTGTATTCAGGAACCTCAAAACCTCAAAAACTCCAAAGGCCTAATCATAACCAAGACACTAGTATGGTGTCTGTATGTATGAAACGAGAGACAGTTTTGACCTCACAGGTTTGGATTAAGGCCATGTTCAGATTTTAAAGAAAATTTCAGCTGTCAGTCCCTCACCAGGCCTCAGGCCTGAGCGAATCAGGCCGGGTCAGGCTAAGGCCGAAACTTCAGCCCTGTGCGGTTTTCTATTTTGGCTTAAAAATTTAAGTCCAGCTGTGGCTTTTTGCTTCGTACCGACCCAGAGGCTGAAAGTATCCAGGCCACACTCCACACTGAAGGTCTTTTATTCAACCGACCTTATCACAGTGCATAAACCTAACACAGAAAACGTTTCCCCGACAACCTGTCACACATAACCACTTGCCACAAGTTATGGAGAGCCAGCATGTGTGTGTGTGTGTGTTTCTGTGTGTGTGTATTTCTGTGTGTGTATGCTGCCTGGCAGAACACCAAGTGCACCCCTACCTCTGCTGTCAATCTTGCTCTCACACTTGAACAACCGGGGCATGTGGCCTCTCCTCTCTCCGACGGTACAGCTAACACACAAACACACACATAGCACTCTCCCACCCGCTGTGCCGGAGCTGCTGATGGACACATGGGCTTGCAGCTGTAGCGCTCTCCTATTTCAATTACTCTGTCTCTCCCTCTCTTTTTCTTCCATCTTTCTTGGCAACACAAAATGCACACCTTACTTGCAAGCAAAGGTTTATTTTCAACTTTTCACCGCCCCCCTCGCCCCCACCTCCCAGTCAAAGCGGCATTTTCTTTTATCCATGGACCGCCGTGCCTAAAGCGTTGGGATGGAGGTAATAAAACGGAACAAAATGGAAACCGTACCTCTCCCCCCCCCCCCACCGACAGGAAGAAGACGAAGAATAGAGAAGTGACAGAGCCTCTGATAGTCACTCATCCGTATAATCACATCCCGCTATTAGAATACTGCAGCTATCTGATGCCATTTGTTGTATCAGTGGATAAGCATTAGCGCTCATTAGTCACATGCATTAGCTCCTGGATTGGGCCTGACAGAGGAGTCGGCGTGGGATTAACATGATGAAATAGGGGCAGGGGTGGAAGAGTGATATGTAGACAGGTGGATGGATGGATGGACTGGTGGATGTATTGACTGCTGGGATGATTAAAATGATGGATAGACTGGATGGATGGGATGATTTGTGGGTGGATAAACAGACATGTGGTCAACCAGTAGGGGCTTATATCAGCAACCTTTGTGTGTTTTATGTCATTATATGTTGAATATCTGAGTTTTTTGTCATTTTTCAAAGCAAAATACAAAATTTTGCTGGTTGCAGCTCCTCAAATGTGAGGATTTGAACCTTTTTTTATCATACATGATAGTAAACTGAATAGATTAGTTGATCAGATAAATTTTTAAGACATCATCATGAGTTCTAAGAAATTATAACGGGCAGTTTTCACTATTTTCTGACATTTTACAGAAAAACTGGTCAGATTAATCCATAATGAAAATAATCATTAGTTGCAACCCTAGTATGTGTCACCTTGCACTCCAAAAACTTGATGATGAGCGTTTTTTTTCCCGCCGTTATCATCTTTAGACGACAATTAATCATAAAAATAGCTTTCAGATGGATCAATAATGAAAACAAATCGCTGCGGCCCGTATTCGCTCATACATTTCAGCTCGACACGTCTGAGACTTTGGTATTTGTTTGCTCTATTCTCATCAAATCATAGTCTGCCTCACAATGTGCAAATAGCAACAGTCCAGTTCCCCACGGGCATCATTAAAGTTTAATCAAATCTGAATTAATCGTGCGTACTTGTGTAGAAGCCGATCAAAATGTCTCATTAGAATCAATCATTCGGGTTAAGGACTCCCCATAAAAATAAAACACTGCAGCTGATGAGTCCTGGAATATGTAATCAAACAAACACATGGTCACATCAGTAGAGGGTGACAAAGACGCCGGCTAATATCTGGTTTTACTGAAGCTTCAATATCCGGCGCAGACCTGCAGACAGGTGACTGACAGGTTTGTCTTCCTGTAATTCTTGACAAAAGTGACAAATGGTCTCCCTCCATGTCTGTCTTACCTCTCAGTGGGGGGAAGGGATGGGACCGGCCCCAGTAAATGTTAATCAATAGCACATCCCTATTAGAGGCAAGCAGATGCCACCTCCACCTCTGCGTCGCTCCGAGTCTTGTCTAAATGAAAGCTTGGGTCAGAACTACAGCTGGGGCGCACACACACACACACAGATACACATAGAGTGAATGATGGATGAAAGAGTAGACAGAAGAAAGGGAAGGTTGACTGCGGGAGTAAAAGAAGTATGTTAGTTGAAGGTGGCCAACACGAATCAGTGCAGAGTGGGAGCCACGGTGCTGCTGAACTGGCTAAAGTAATGAGGCCGGCATAGCAGGGAATACAGCTAATATGGAGAGATCAAACTACTGGTACACCTCTAGGAACACACTGCCCGGGATCCCTACACTTAGATGTGACACCCCACAGGCTCACCCACACACACACACACACACACACACACTACACAAGTTACATTTCATGCTGAGTATATTTTATATGAATTATGATGTATATTGAATTACAAAGGATGCAGGGAAATGGCAGAGTCCCAGGAAATTTCATGAATATTGCAACAGTGTTCTTACCATCAGTTTAAGCCAAAAATATCCTGTTGCTAAAGCGCCGAAGAAGATAAATAATGTGGGGAAATACTGATGTAGCGTCGGCACATGTGACTCAGTTTCACACCGCATTTCAAAAGTGGCTGTTGGACATCCGTAAAAAACAAAAAAACAAAGTTGTTTTGAGAGATGTGACCACAGCAGCCCTCTACTTACTTTCAAGGTTGTATGCTCATTAAATGGAGCATTGGTGTTTTATGTGAAGGAAAACCAGTTAATTTGCTTCAACACTTTTTCAAGTTTTTATGCCTGCATTTCAAGGGTTTTCATCAAGATAGTTGGAAGCATAACTACTGACTCACACACAGAGAAAGTCTTTAGAAAGTGACATTTTCATGATCTCGCTTTGACAATTAACACGAGTTGGATGTAACACTAACAGAGAAAGGGTGAGGGTGAGAAAGAGGAATAAATAAATCAATACACTAATAGATATTAGCTTAGCATAGACTGTATGTATCTATATCTGTAAGATACTGTATTTATAGGGTACTTTAGAGTCCACCAGAGAGCTCTGACAAGTTTACTTTTAGACTTTGAAATGTGTTTTTAATAACCAAAAGGGATCCTTATAATTTTTTTAATTTCTTTTTTAAATTTTAGGTGTTTTATTTCAGCCAAAAGTTTCTTAACAAGCAACAACCTTGACAACTTAAAAACAAATACATTTAATTGCCTCATTAAATGAAAAAGCAGCTAGATTTTAGCATGATAACACCGCTAACATGTACTTAATACATCTTGAAAAACACAGTAAAGCTAAACATTAGTCAGTGAACAACATACATAACATTAGTATACTAACATGCTAACATATGTAACATTAGGATAACGCACAAAACATAGTTGATGTTATTGTATGTTAGCGTCTAACATCCAATTGCTAGCTAGTTAGCTGTTAGCTCACCAACATGCTAGCAGCCTTATAATCAGGCTGATTCATTTGTTATTTGAATTGCTGAACAAATTTTAGAGATCTTAAACCAACATAGTGGTGAGCAGGGCTGCAACTAATGATTACTTTCATTATTGATTAACCTGTCAATTATTTTTGTAATTAATTGATTAGTTGTTTGGCCCACAAAATGTCAGAAAATGGTGAAAAATGGCTATCACTGTTTCCCAAAAACAGTCCACAACTCAAAGATACTATCATAGAAACCAGAAAATATCCACATTTAAGAAGCAGCATTTTATTCTTAAATTGCTCCAAACAATTAATTAATTATCAAAATAGTTGGCAATTAATTTAATAGTTGGCAACTAATCCATTAATTGACTAATCATTGCAGCTCTATTGCTGAGAGCCTGACAAATGGAGTCTTTTGATTCATATAATGATATGGTTTTACCTCTGGCACCCACCCTTATCACAAGGTTAATTTTAGTTTCCCACCTTTTTAGTAAAGCACTACATCGCCACACACAAGGCCAGGAAAGGATCGTAGACTAGTTACATGCCATCAGCTGTATTAGTGGCAGCAGGTACACAGCCGTGCCTCCTCCTTCCCAAAAGCCTTCGCGTTAGCTACAACAAACAAAATGAGCGAGAAATGATGCCAAACACCCATCTTTGATGCTCTACTGTGGATTTGTCTATGTAAAAAAAAAAAAGGAAGTAAGACAGATTGAGCAAGAGGTTCAACATAAAACAAATACCTTTTTTTTTTTGCAAAGGACACACATGAAAAACACACGCCTGCACACGCAGAGAAAGCAAAGTGTGTGTGCTGTAACAGCACCCAAGGGAGGCCTTGTCAAATAAACAATGAGACACGATTAAATGACATTATTATATGAAACTAGCTCAAGTCATCAGGGACAGAAAGAGAGAGAGAGATTTACATTTTGCATCCTTCATTACGTAATGGAGTTGTTTGAATGCTGACGCGTTCTTGTCAGGACATGTCGATGCCAAAGCAGACGTTTATGTTCCCCGTGTACAGCATCCCTCTCACTTAAACTCTACAGGCCTGTCAGAGCTGCCTGAGCAAGGCAATCGCTCACTCTCTCTCTCACTCTCTCTCACACACATACAGTACACACACAAACACACACACACACATACAAAAAGAGGCTGTATGCATTCAAGCATTCTCTAAACTAATAAACCTGCCTATGGACTTAGCCAGTCTTAGTCTGAAGTGTCATTAGAAGTGGCAGGCAGCTGTGGGAGCCTGTGAGGGGCTAAGAGGCTTGAGCTCCCACCGTCTGTAATCCCTGCAAACAAAGTACACGCCATGCAGCAAAATAAATATATAAGTAAATAATACATGCAAACATGCTGGCACACATACACACACACACATACACACAAAAACACACACACAGTCTTACAGTAGGTGATGCGAAAAGACGCTCTCGGGAAAAAAAAAAAAAACTTCAAAGCGACGGTGAAAATGCGAAGTCATGTATATGGCAATCCGCCTTAAAAAGTAATCTGACACGCTGACAGCTATGCGAACAAGCACGTGTGAGGTGCACAAACACACACGCAAACACACACACACACACACACGCTATGACTTTCAGGGAGGCAGTGTAAGACGCACATTTGGCAGAAAAGACACACACGCACATAGAGCCTGCTAAGTGGTAATAAAGGCCAAGGCTTATTAATGGGACAATCTGACAACCAGCAGTGCTGTGCCGAGGATTCTCACACACACACACACACACACACACACACATTTACACTCACGCAGTCTCATTCCTGATAGCTGTAAGTTATTGGAGAGGGGGTAATGTTGCCGGGCAGTGTCTCCCCATAGTCACATTTCCACTTGGAGATGAAACAGCTAATTGGAGATGGGACCTTCTCAGCTCTGCAGACTCAAGTAATGGATTTGGATGAGGCGAGCCCCCTCCCACCCTGCTTTTACTTTTCACATTTTATAATCCTCCCTTGCTCCTCAGACCCCAACCAAAATACATGTAAAACCCTACTTTACCCACCATTTTAATTCCAGATACAATTTACCCACTTTTTAAGGCTGTTAGCATTGAGTTATACAAGAATAGTGAATGTTTGAGGTTTGATTAATGATGATCAACAAATTGAGGTCATTGCATGAGGTCAACATGACAAGACTTAATATTTCTTTCTTACATAAACTCCCCATTCGTCTCTCCTCGCTCTTTTTTTTTTTTTTTTTTTTTTTCTCTTTTCAGCTCCAGCTCGCCGTGAAGCCATCGAGGCATTTGAGTTATTCTTTCAAAACACTCACAGCTATTACATGTTCTTATGTGGAAGTGTTTATCTCCATCTCCCATCTCTCTTTTTCCCTCTCTCTCTCTCTGCGTCTCTCTTTCTCTCTGGCGCTCCTGGTGTGAGTTTCTCTTTGAAACGCTTTCTAATTAGCACGTACAACACACAGCCGGGGTTAAATTAAATTGCTAAGATACAAGGAGGTTGAGGTCAACGGCTCTGCAAAGACCGTCAGCACAGATAATTGGGAGATATATATATATATATTTTTCCTTTCTCTCTTTTGCTAAATATCCATGATCAAAATGACACCGGATGGTGCACCGACAGTTTGGCAGGGTGACGGTTTGCTGAGGCAAAGACGCCTTATGAAACATGAATTTATTTTTAGAAATAGAGGAAGACAAGTAATTAGGAGCGCAGAGAGAGAAAATCACTTTCATGTCTCTTCTTACTCTGTCTTTATCCAAACGCTCCTGCACCTGGGAAACAACTTGTGTAAAAAAGGGATATCGGGGGGAAGGGGGGGGGGGGCATTCAGGTGAGGAGGTTCCCTCAAGTCCAAGCTTTTGTCAGGAAGGGTTTCAAGTCTTCAGATCGAGTACGTGCAAGGCTCCGATTCCTGTACTAAAGGTTTTGGACGATGACAGGAACTTCGCAGAGGATAGAGACAGCGTGGAGGAGTTCATGAGTGAGAAGTTAGACAGGATATAGACACGGGAATTAAACTTTTTGTCTTTAGCAAGTCTTTGCTTTATAAAACACAAGACAATCCAGTTCTTTCACTACATATGTACTAATAACTGTATCTTATATGTACTACAAAAGTCAAAAGTAGCTCTTGAGAGTCCATAACAGAGTAATATTGACTTTTTTTTTAACACCACCTTTAGTATTTTATGGAAAATCAACTTACAAAGAATTATCTTAGGGGTCAGTTCATCCAAATTACAATGTAAAAATATCCAGTGTTTAGATTTGTAAATATTAACTTCTTTTGTAAATCTTTTATGTAGATATAATACATTTTAATCCATTTTTAAACTAGTGTTCTCAGGTTTTTCTGGTCAACTGTGTATTTTCCTTCTTAGCTGTTACAGTTATGATTGTAGAAGATTCTGCCAAGACCACTTTAGGCGAGTGTAACCAATTATCTTACCTCTCAGGACTGCTTTTACCATTAGTAGTCTGTTCTGCATTAAGTGATCCTTAAAATCCACTGTGATTTGGTCTTTCACATGGTTCAAAACGTGATGGTTGATGTCAGTTTTGGATCTAAAATAAAAGGTTTTGACGTATGTGCTCAGGAAGAGGAGGGATCCCTCTTCCTATTCAATAAACATACAGGAAACTATGCAACAGGTACACATTCATTCTTGGATGTAAAAATGCATTTTGTAAAATGAAGGAAACCTCAAATATAAGTAGTTTTACAGCATGTAGGTTGAGGGAAAGTGTGTGAGAGGGGGAGAAAAGAAGCAAAATGCAGCTTTTATTCAGAAAGCAACTCAACATTTAATTAAAGTGTATCAAAATAAGATCATCCCAGGGTGGATTTATCCCTTCAAGATATAAAGATATCAGCTTTTTTGCTAATAGCAACACAGACTAACAGCATGTTGATATCAGACGTGTAAAATACCAAAAAATCCAACATGAGCCAAACTCTAGTCTGAAATGAAGTAAATAACGCAGACAACAAAAGATGTATGAAACATGGGGAGTGAGAGATGGGAGGGAGGGAAGTGGGGGGGCAGAGGAGTGGAGGGGGGGGGGGGCACTCTGGGAAAATGAGAGAGCAATATGTCAGCACGGTAACACCTCTAAAAGTCACCGAAATGCCAGGTCACCCTGCTCGACGGGGAGAATCAAACCACACCGCGAGTTTGTGAGAGCACCTTGCATCACACGTTGAGTTTACAACATCACACAAACACACACACACACACACACTCAAAAACAGAGCAGAAGCTGACCGCCGCCGCCGCCGTTGCCGCCGTCAACAGCCCTCTCATCGACTGCCTGTGATTGCTTTGTTATAAGTATGCAACAATACTTTTTGCCTCTCCTCTTTGATGATTATTCCTTTAACAAAGCCTGTGAAGGTGGAAGGATGACGTGCTTACTGAAGCTCGTGTCGGTCATACCGAGCGTGTACTGTATGTATGTGTGTGTGTGAGTTTGCGCTGCATTGTATGTCGCTGGCACATTGTCTCACACTGAGGTAGGTGGGAGGATGATGAAGAGAATGTGCGTTAAAAATTTATTTCGGCTTCATTAATATTTCACACGGATGGGTGCGATGTACAAACCCATGACGACACCCGCTCCGGAAAAAGCCTCCCACAATGCTCTGCGATGCCTGTTGGCACGACCTGCTGAGCGTTGCTTTGCTGCAGAGTAAACAATGTCTCCTCTTACCACGGTTTCCAAATGTAACTGTTTGACTTTGGCTCTGACACAAACTTGAACTGAGGCAAATTTCTACTATTCAATCCCTCCCCCTTCCTCCCCCCCCTCTTCCCCCCCTTCTCCCCCTCTCTCATCATATCTTACTGATCACTGAACCTTGAAAAATCTCAAAAGTAGAAAAATCTCGGTTGCTGAAATATGAGACGTCTGCTGGGATGTAATCTTGGAGCTCACCCACTGACTACCAGAATCAGACAGATATTGTGTTTTAGGAACGTGCCGCTTTTTCAAAAGAAGTAATTCACAAGAAACCTTAACAAAAAAGGAAAAAAAATATATATATATCTGCGATTGTGAGAACAATCCCTCCTTTCAAATTAGCTCCTCGAGCACTGAGGCTGGAGTGTGCAGCGTGGTGGCACTTTGAAGGTTTACCAAGGCACTGCTGTAAGTCTTTGTTGGAGTAATCTCTCTGTAAGGAATAATCCCTGCTATTGAATAAATAGGATACTGATTATAGACATGTACCTCCTGTGTCCTCCATTATTACAAATACAAACACAAAATGTCTGCATCCACTGCAGTAGACACAAATACAGTCGCACTGTGTGTCTCCTGATGTACATTAAATTTGAAATCCTTTTTGTAAATATACATTCACGCATATGATAAAACTGTGCAATATAGTTGAAATCAAGATCCCAATATTAATTAGGATATAGATGTATATTCCAATGTAGTAAATGTATCAAAATCACATAAAATATTGATCTTAACTAACATTAAAATTATAAACAGAGCAGCAACTAATGATTATCTTAGTTAGTGATTAATAGATGTGTTATTTTTTTTCTTTTTTTAATTGTTTAATCTACAAAATGACAAAAAAAAAAATCTCAAAAATGCAGATCAAGTTCGCAGGTCCGAGGTGACGGTCTCAGCTGTCTGCTGTTCAGCCGACAGTCCAAAACCCAACAGATAATCAATTTACAACAAAAACCATAAAATCTCACATTTGATCAAAATTGTACTTTACTTTACTTTTCAGTAGATCAAATAATGATTAATAGATTAACCATTTGAGATAATGCAAAAGTAGTGAAGTAGGGCTGCAACTAACGATTATTTTCATTAATTTGACATTTATTTTCTCAATTAATCGATTAGTTGTTTGTTCCATAAAATGCAAGAAAATGTTGAAAGAGCAGTTCTCTTTCAAAAGACAAAAACGTCAAGTTGTTCAGGTGTCCAGTCAACATGGATGATCTGAGCGGCTCAAAGATAGCTGTTAGCCATAGTTTCCAACTTTCATTCAGCTGCTAGCTACACGAAACCACGTTGTGACAGCGTGTGCACAATGTAGCCTAACTTCAGTCACGTACAGTAAGAGAGGTAGTTTTTATGAATCTGATAGGGTGGGCAAGCTGTCAGTCAGATTTTTTTGGGGGGAGGCCACAAAATCCCAATTGGACAGGCATTGCCCCTCTATGCTGCCAGCTATGGTCCACACCTCAAAGATGTTTAGTTTACCATAATAAAAACTCATCGGATCTCCACGAATCACATAGGTGACCTATTTTGGATTCCAAACAGCAAATTTCACCGAAAGGTGATAAAGTTTGCATGCCGAGAAAGATCCAGTTACAGGTTAGTAAGAAGGTAATATCATATACCAAGACACTACTATAGAAAATCATTCAACGTTGTTAATAAAGTAGTAGATACGCCATACTTACCCAAGCCATATTAAAGTTATTCATCAAGCAGAAATCACATTTCTAGGCTCCATCTTGTCAAATGTGAGGATTTGCTACTTTTCACTGTTTAATCTTAATGTAAATTTAATAGCTTTTAGTATGAAGATGTCAACCTGGAAATAATAAAAATAAAAGATGTATTCATTAATACAAGACAGCATTACCGATAACATCGAATTTATTTATTTATTTTACTTTCTGCTTGTCCTCCTTTCTATTATTGTTATTATTATTTTTAATTATTTGCTTTTTTCCATTGTGAATCGCAATTATAGCATAATTGTGATAATTAGTCATCACTATTATATATAAAACACTTGAAACATGATTAAATTGAGGCTGCAAACCCAGTATGGACATTGTCAATGAACCCAATGTCTCAATAAAGTATAAAAACAAAACATTGAACTGTCATACAAAACTAATTTCACACACAGACAACTGAGGTCTACATGAGCACAACACTTCATGCTGTCTTCTTCTCTGCAAGCACACACGGATACATACACACTAACTTGCAAAAGCCCCACAAGACATGAAACCTCAAAGACTACTTTGCCTGTGGCTCTGAAGTGCTGGGCGGAGTGGGAGAGAGTTCAGTGGTAGATGGTGGTGGAGTCACCAGGAGGAGAGGCAACGCAGCTCTCAGTGGAATCGTCTCTTCTCATTACAGCAGCTGAAGAAGCAGCTTTGAAGAACACACCATGTTTGGAACCAAGAACCACGATACAAAGGAGCCACGTTTAATTGAGTGGCATCAGTGACACTGGAAGGAGGACATGGGGATGGGGAAGGGTTCATCTACTCATTGACATGAGTGACAGTTTGTTGCAGAGAGTTGAATTTTCCACCAAATTCAGTTCATTTAATTCAATAACCTTGATCAGATGAGTCGTTCATGGCAGGTTTTTACACAAAGTTCCACTTTGAATACCTTTGATGCATGAATTCGTGGAGTATACCAATAGCGTCCATAGAGAGTACAGAATAGAGTCATAGAGTTCATCTGTTTCATTCATTTCTTTTGTATCTAAATAACGTTTGCAATCCCAAAGCCCTATAGTTGTATTACAGTATGGAGTAGATGATGTAACTGTATCTTCTATGTGTTTTGTTCTGCTACATGGTGGTTTGCAAAAACTGGTCTGAAATAAAAATATTCTCCTTTATTCTAAAACTGATTATACTACACTGGTTGTATATGGAAGTGAATTCTGACTGTATGTTCAGACAGAACACACAGCGAATTTTAGACATGGCGTGATTAAAGTCAATGCAAAGACATGAGTAGATGCGAATTCGTTGGAGGCGGTGCAAAATTGACGCAAAAACACATCCATCACAGGGCTTTATGAATCTGCTTTGTAAATGTGTAAAGAGACTAGAGGAAAAAGGAGAGAGACTGGAGGGAAATAAAGAGTTTATGGTGAGTTCTGAGTTCAGTTAGAAGCTGAACTGAACACAAAGACACAGAAACACTCCCACACAATGACACAGTGAGTGTGTCTGTTGCTAGCTAGCTTACAGCTAATGTTTAGCTTGCAGCTAACGCACAGTCGGTACATTGGGTGTTTGGGGTGAATAAACACAGATGGTCCAGCAGTCAAAGTTGTCCAAATGATGCAAAGAGAAAAAAACAAACACACCATGACAATTACACTTACTGACTGTAAATATTATGTCTTTGTGTCTAGTAGACATACTGTAAGTCTTGAATATGTTTAGCCTAGCTTAGCACAAAGGCTATTGGCAGGGGAAAATGGCTAGCCTTACCCCATCATAATAAAAAATAAATAAAATCAAAGAAGCAACTTTAAAATTGTCCTATTTACATGTAGTATCTTAGCTAGACACTTTTCACTTGGATTTTGTTCACAGTAGAGTTATGACAGTTATGACAAACATATTTTTACAGTTTTTGCATCGCTTATAGACATAGAATGTCTACAAGATCACTTTGGAGTTGTTGAAAGCCATATTTTGGATAGAGCTATTTTGTTTCTTCCTGCTTTTTAGTCTTTATTTTGCTAAAACGATACCAACTGAAATTGATGCCAATTAGGATGGTAAGTATAAACACAAGTACCAAAATGCTGGACTGTTTTTCTCTAAGCAAAAGTGATTCTAATAAGATAGTGTTATGTGATATGACGCTCTAAATGCTATTTCTTTAGCCACCACCCTGACAATAGTGATAATTAGTTACAAGGAACCAATGAATATTCCTATAAATATAAATGTGAAATAGTTTGGCTAGAATATAATGAATTGTCTGTTAAGTTAAGGTCAACAAAGAAATATAAGTTACTGGAAGTTTTAGTACAAGAACGACTTCAACATTCCATTTAGCTGAACTTAATGTTGTACGTTTATTTATGAATGTGTGTGTATTTCATATATCCATGCTGACAAAGGGTGCAACAGGCTGCTTGGCCGTGGCTCCATTCTCCTCACTAACTTGGCCTTTGAGAATGGGAGAATTCTAATGAGTTTCTCCCCTCTCTCACTTTGCAGTTTGTTCACACACTCACACACACATATATACACACAGTTTAATGAGTATGCCTTGCGCTTTCCTCATTAGCCACACAGAGTCTTATCGCAGGCATCAAACGCAATGCACCGCCACCCGACAGGAAGAGAGAAAGGAGGGGAAGAAGAGATCTTCCTCTCTCCCTTCCTTTTCCCTCTATCTCCTATTTTTCCTCTCTCTTGCTCTTAGATTAAAACATTTCATTATATAGCCACAACCACGCTCTGACTGATGGCAAAGAGAAAGAGAGACCCCCCCAAATGCACTTATGTATCTCACTCTCTCTAAGATGTTGACTAACTTAGATCGCAGCCAAGATCTTCCCTTCCCTTCTCCTCTTTCTGTGGGCTGGGGAAGGCTATTGTTGCTATGGCAGTGTGTGCATATCTCAGCCGTGTAGAAACGGAGAGGTGGTAGGAGTGAGCTGACAGAGAACGAGAGAGCGTGCGGCCACCTGTTCAACCTCTCGGAGTCGGACTAAACTCGATATAGCCTCCTGACGCAGTGCAGAATGTAAAAAGCAAAAAAAAAAAAGAAGAAGAATACCTATAAGAGAGCTCAGAGTCGAGTAGGACGAGCTCTTCAAAGAGTTTCAAGTGTCAGACATGAATGTCACAATAGCTTGAGTCGCATGCTTGTTTTATGTCAGAAACATCAACATGACAGCAGCCTGTGCTGCACAAAGTCTGTCATTTTAGTGAGGGTGGCGGCGGCGGCGGCGGTGGCGGCAGCGAGGGGAGGTGCCGGTGGGGGAAGGAATGAATGAGACCAAGGCAATCTTTTCATTTTGTTTTTCAGAGGACGAGTTTGTCAAGAAATTTCAGAAAGACTTAAAAAGACTATAGAGAGGGCGGAATAATGTGCGGGAGTGACTGAAGGGTCTGAAGAAAGGGGGTTAGTTTTTCAGCGCAAGACGCCTGGAGCCACTGCAGAGTCATTAGAGTAGATTTGTCACATTAACAAAGGAGAAGGAATCGGCCCTTTTTAAAAGGAGGAAGATAAAGACAGACACAGACAGGGAAACACAAAGAGGCAGGGTGGGGAAAAAAAGGATTTTAAGACAGAGGGGAGGAGGACAGGAAGCAGAGGCTGAGATTGATGGAAGGGAGAAAAATCTGAATACATGTTTTTTTTGAGAGGGAGAGAAAGAAAAAAAAAAACACCCCCTCCAATAATTTTACAATTAGATATCATCCGTGTTTGATCTTCAGGGCCTGCCAGGAAGTTATTTTGTGATTTAATGTAATTATCTTTACATTCTTCATCATAAAAGATCTACTTGCACCTCCATTTGTGTTTTTCTGCCCTTTCCATCTCAGTAAGCGTCTCTTGAAACAACATATTGTGTGATCTCTATGCATTTTTGGTCTACAGAGGAACTCGCCTCCTTCTTACAGTGACTTTCTTCCATTATATGTTAACTGTCGATTGTCAGAGCAAGAATCCTTCACTGATTCTGAAGGACAAACACAAAAAGCTGACGTTTACCGCAGTGTTTTTTAGTTAGTTGAGACATTTTTCCTTTATCACACTTCCCCTGCTGCTGCACAAGCAGCATGTGTCGACATCATGTCATCTTGATCCTAAAATAGTCCCAGAAATGCAAGCTACCTCATTGTAGCTGAGCATTTTTAGTGGTAAGTTGTTGTTTTTTTGTTTTTTTTCCAGGTGGGTTTTCCTTTATACTCTGACTATTCACACATTCATACTCGTACAGACTGCTGACAAAGGTCCATGTGCAGCATTTTGTGCTTTTCGCGTTTTCCCCCGTAAATCCCATTCAAGATGATGCTGCCTTCTTTCCCCTTTTCTTCTCATTTTGGTTTACAAGAAGAAAAATAAGAAGCAGAAACTTACAGGGCCTGTAGTGTGTTATAAAGTCATCCTGCAGGATTTCTCAATAAATACACCGATGACAAATGCACTGCAGAAGCTGGCGGAGGCTCTCAGTCCTCTTAAAGAAACTGTTCATTTTCAGAAATGCGCTTATTTGCTTTCTTGTCGATAGTTATGGCATTTTCAGTCCTGCTCTAGTTTGTTTTCCCCTTTGATATGATTCATTTAGGCAGATCTGAGGTGCAGACCAAGCCAACTGCACCAAGACCACTTCCTTTTGGGTTATTTAAGAGTCTTGGCGCAGTTGTTTTGGTCACAAATGATTTCTGATTTGATTGTGGTGGAAAAGTGATCCGACCTCAATCTGACCCGACCACAAAGCTCGCTCAAGTTCAAGCTAAATGGCTCCAGTAGCCGGCTGTGCTGTCCAAACTGGAATGCAGATAAGCAAAATCAACAGGTGTTAGCAGCTTGCCAGAGAACGAATCGAGGTCCAACACAGACTGGCGACGAGGTACATTACCTTCTTGATATACGAGCGGGTAGGACCGTCTCCCTGTGTGTCCAGATATATCTGATCGATGAATAGAGCAAACGTTTTCATGTAGCTTTTAGTGATTCATTTTGATTCACTTGCATTTTTTTCTGCGTTAATAAAAACCAAAACAAGGAGAAAAGTTTCCCAACTCAAACACAGATTTAAACCAGATCAAATTAACTATTGGTTTGAATTAATTGAGAGGATTGACACCACTCTTAAACTACAATATGTAGTTTTGAGGGGGTTTATATGTAGTCATGAGCAAGACAAATCACTGATCGTCACCATGAGGTTGCTCGCCAATCAGCCGAGGCTCCAGGAAGTGATTGCCGATGCCGACTAATTGATGTTTTGTTTTTTGTAAGGATTAAATTAACAGATATATTGTGTCAGTGAGCTTTAGAGGTGCTGGCAGGTGAATTCTGTTACCTTCGGACAGAGCCAGGTTAACCGTTTCCCCCTTCTAAAGTCTTTATGATACGCTAAGCTAACTGGCTACTGGCTCCAGTGTCATATATAATAGATATGAGAGTGATATTGACACTCTCATCCAACTCTCACCAAAAAAGCAAATAACCATATTTTCCATTTAAACTTTTCCTCTAAGAGTGTTTTTTTTTATTAACTATACAATAATTCTATCTATTTACATAGTATTTGATATTGCAATATTCCATATAGCACCTGTATAGTCAGTAGCTCAGCTGGCTGTCAGCTCTCAGACATCACCGGCTTTGCTCTCTCCTCACACACCCCACACGCCCACTCTATTCTGCCTCCCCAGACAGGCCTTACGCCGCTCTAGATATTCTTTTCTCTACCTGTTAAGATGTTAAACAGTCCCTGTTTTGCTGCTCCGCCGGTGCTTTGATCCTTTGACGACCTGGTCATGCTAAAAAAAATGCAAAGAGGCGCACTTGAAAAGAGAGGATAAGGAGTATGTCTCAAATAATACACCTCGGCAGATGGATTTGATAGAGCCTCAGAGTGATGGATGCTTTTTTTTTTTTTTCTTCTTCTTCTTCTGTGCAACCCTTTGCTCTCTTTAGAGTTGCATTTGTGAAATGAATCTTGTGGCAGAGGAGGAGAGGGGTGAAACGCATTTTAGATTCCGAGGGCTTATCGTGCCGGCGCCTGATTATGGTAGAGGCTGTTGTTTCCCCTGGCTATATTAGGATTGCAGGGTTTGACTTACAGCTAAAATCATGGAGTATTTCTGCCCTTTAGGCAGATTTAGATGAAAACCTAAAGCTAACACCTTATATCACACGGTGAGTTTCAAACATTCTATGCCTGCTGCGTCTCAGCTGAGGATTTGTGAAAGAAAATACCTTGAACCCCCCGTGTTTCTTCCCCACACACACACACACACAGAAACACGCTGATAATGATGACATGGCTTGTCAAAATCTGGCACCTTTAACCTTGGATATCAGCGTTATTGCTTTCCGGTGTTACCTCAGCTGCAGATACAGTGGGTGGTTAAGTTGCCATGATGGGCTGAGAAGCAGCCAGAAGCGGGGATAAAGCAGCAACAGTATCTTCACCATCTCTGACGAGGTATGTGTGTGTATATACGTGTGTGTGTGTGTGTGTAAGCTAACTCTTCCTAGTAGGAGATCTATCATCTTGTGAAGCCTCAGCAGGCAGCTGCAGGCAGGCTAGCTTCCTACTGATGGGCCCCCTAGTCTGCTAATAGATTCATTCATTTCCACTAATAAAACCCAAATCATCATATAAATGACATTAAATAGGGAGACGGCAACAATTTAATACGTAAAAAAAAAAAACAGTTCCCCACCAAAAAAAAAAGACATTAAACTAATTTGATGCAACAGGGCAAAGTCAAAATAATTCAGGCACTTGAGTTAATGTTTTTTTTTTAAATGTTTCCTCTTCTGTTAGCAATTAAATTGGCAATTATGAGTGTTCGCGCAATTGATTCCAGAATAATATCAATTCATTTCTGATCCAGGCCTCCTCTCCTCATCATAACAAAAAAAATTTTTCATAAGCACGTCGGACTGTTGAGGGGGTGAGACAACGAGCTCGGAGCAAAAACTTAAAATATTATTGGAGTGTTCATCTGGCATTTGATGAGACTGTGTCTTGTTACCTCTGTTTGTCCTGAAGCTATTGTGTAAGAAACACACACACACACCGAGCCCGTTCCCCAGGACTCATAATCACGATGAAACCCGACGGACTTTGTCTCAATTTCCTCATCTTTCTCTGCTATCGCCACTTCAATTATGAATGAAGATGTTTGATTACAACAGGAAGAAAGGAGCAGAGATTAGAGAAATCTGCTATATTGTGTAAGTGTGTGTGTGTGTGTGAGTGTGAGTGTGTGTGTGTGTGTGTCAGTATAATCAGTACCTTGATGGTGCAGGTTAAAATGTTGCTGATTACACTGGATGAGGGAAGAGATGGATAGAATAAAAGAGAATAACACTTGTTAGCGTTTCTTAATGAATATAGATTAAAAACTATAAAGCCGTACAGGCATTTGGGGAGGGGGGGGGGGATTTAGATGCAATGTGAATATTGTATCTCATCCAGAATCATGTGCAGACCGATAATAACCGATGCCAAATTATTCTCCCGGTATGACTTGGCCAACCTGAAATTTTTCCTTCCTGAATAGCATTGCATTCGAGGAAATCGAGAAGCCTAATGACACATCAAAGGATGCCTATGCTCCGTGCTCCTGTGACCCAGATTCACGAGATGTAGGCTCAATTATTATGCTGTCAAAGGTGTGTGTGTGTGTGTGTGTGTGTGCTTATGTGTGTTTTTTTTTTTTTTGCGTGGGTGTGTAGATATGAGCCCTCTTTTGTGTGTCCCACTGAAGTCATTGCTTTAATTAAAGCATGAAGAGATGTAAAATACATGGCTCCCAGGTTCATTGCTCCTTTTTCTTACATTATTAAACCATCTCAAGCCAATGACAAACAGTAAACAAAAACAATCCATCCCTCGGCTTGTTATTTTTCATTTTTTGCTCAACAACTGACAAACTCTTGCAGTGACTACTTAGTACAGATACTTGACATCCAGAAAAAAAAAAAAAGACGTCCATAGTCTAAGAGCAGCAAATTCAATTAGTTTAAACAGAATGTAAACAAACACTGGAGGAAAAGTAAATTAAGGCATTGTACAACCAATGAGAAGTGACTCGTGATGGACGAATAAAGCTAATTCTTCATTTCCTTTTGCTAGACAATGCTCCATGCATCCAAACCCTTCTTGATCATCTGGTTCTTACCCGTCATCTTCTCCAAAAGAGAAGAGCTGCCGGTGTCTTCTTTTATGTTAAACTGGAATACATAAATCAAGTCTTTGCAAGACTTGTTCTGTTTTTCAAACTTTCCGGTGCTTTCCTGCTACCTGGCGTACGGTGGTCATGTAAATTTGCGCTACACTTGTGCCAAAGTTTATCCAAAAATGGAGAAAGTTTTATTTTGGCTAATGTTGCTTCATACATAGATTCTTTAGGAAGAAAAGAAAAAATTATAGTGTCACTACTGGTATTTTTTATTGGCAAAAAAACCCCTAAAAATTCAAGATTCAAGAGCTTTATTGTCACATGCACAGCAACACAGCAGGTGGTGACACTGAAGGCGGTAAAACTTTGAACTCTAGTTCCAATTAAAGTACCAAGTAACAATTGTAAAAAGGCAAAAAGATAAGAGAAGGTAGTAGTAAAGAGAGTCGAAAATGACAACATGCACATTTCACTCCTGTTTATGGAGTAGATATCATTGTCATATTCTTAAATGTGCTTTGCTTTAAGTTGGGACAGAACAATGCTTACAAGCGAGCTAGCTTGCAGCTAGCTTGCAGCTAGCTTGCAGCTAGCTTGCAGCTAGCTTGCAGCTAGCTTGCAGCTAGCATCATAGCTTGTTCTGTCACTTTCTGTTGTGTCCTGAACCTAAAGTGTGGCAGTTGAACTCAAAGCTGTGATTTATCTCTCCATCTATATATTATGACAGTTTAAAATGTCATCAAATGTCATCTGAAAACAAGGGGAGCAAGGCACTGAAAGCTTAAATGATCCTAAAATATTAGACACAAGTAACGAAATATCAACTTACTTTCAAAAGACCTGATGAAATCAAACCTGGACTCAGTTTTAAGCACACAGGGTCAACACCGGTCATGTTATTTCTGGAGAATTATGAAGTTGTTGTCCGCCAGACTGAGGAGGGTTGAAATATTTGATTTGACAAACTCTCTAGAGGAGTCAGTGAAAATAATCAAAAGGGTCGTTTTACAGGAACAAGCCAGAATATATTTTTTAACTTGCACTTAGTGTTTGTGTTCTGCTGATTTTCACCACAGCGAGCAC
Source organism: Thunnus maccoyii (assembly GCF_910596095.1). Lineage (NCBI taxonomy): Eukaryota > Metazoa > Chordata > Actinopteri > Scombriformes > Scombridae > Thunnus > Thunnus maccoyii. The sequence continues at coordinate 20,758,363 of NC_056555.1, read as the reverse complement.
AGCTGGAGCAGAAACAAAAGTCTTTAAAAAACATCATCATCAAACCAGGAGGGGATGTTGGGATGTGAAAATGACTTAAAATATAATGTAATTTTATATTAATGTTGAAGCAGCTGCTTCATGTTGCCATTTGTAGTTGGCAGCCCTGACGGAGGGACAAGCGATGCTGAATGACACCTGTCGAGGAGGAGAGAGTAGAGAGGAACAAATTGGGAAGAGCGGGGGGGGGGGGGAGAGGAAGGAGGGCAGATGAAAGCACCACCGTGCTGTTCCAACTCCCCCTCGGGATGGAGAGGTATCTTCAGAGGGCTGAAATGATGAAAATGCGTGCTTGTTAGGTTGAATGAGTAATAAAATAAGCAAGAGGAGAAGGGCGAGGACGATGAAGAGAGTGCGGAATAATCAGGGAGAATGCAAAAAATGCTCAAAGAAGGTGGGGGTGGGAAGGGTAATTTTCCAAGGAACCGGGTTATGATATGATGTACTTTTATCCCTGTTGTTTTTTTTATTTGCCATCTCTCACAGGGGTTTATTATTATATCCTCTGCAAAGCTGCTCTGGTACATAAGGAGGCTGCCACTCAATGCTGCAGCCAATAATGCTGGTAGTGCTCTGCGTGCAGCTATGAATTCATTCCCTTCCACAAGTAGCTATTCATATTAAAACAAGCAAGGATATGAGAGGAAGAGCACATATTAAAGCACGACGATGTCTCGCACGCGCGCCCGCCCACCTTACCCATCCATCCAACCATTCATCCATCCAATCCTGCAGTTCCTCTCTCTACGTATCCGCACGTAGCTCCGGTTTTTTATTAAACGGGGAGCGAAGCCCGAGCGCCGAGCCAAATTTGAACGGAGGCAGAGAGCGTCCCTGTGTGCACGGAGGCAAAAAAGACGAAGTGAGAGGAAGAGAAGAGTAGATAGCCGTGGACAGTCCAGATGGAGACTCGCTATAGCCTTCTCACTTTACGTCGGGGTGTGATGTGTGTGTGTGTGTGTGTGTGTGTGTGTGTGTGTGTGTGTGCATGAGTGTGTGTCGTCTGCGATCCATCACCCAATCTGCTTGCAGAGGCAGTGCTCAGCTTTATCTCACACTAAAAACTGGCTGAGAGCTCCTCCTAATTGGCTTGAACGTCGCTGCCATCCTTCCATATAGTTCTGTCAGAGAGGGGAGCTAGTCAAGCATGATCCATCGGCCTGGCGTACGCGCTCAAACCTATGTGGATCTCCTCACATAATGTCGGTGCGATTGGTCCCTCCGGGGGCAATCTTTAAGGCGCCTATGGGGAGAATTAAACCTGAGATATCCTCAAGTCGTCAAGACTTCATTCTACATTTTCTCTCGCCATCCCTGTTTGCTATCTAGGTTTAGCAGGCCTCTTCCTGTACCACTGTCGCTTCCTCTGTTGCTTAGACGCCTCCCCCTCCCCTCTTTTGCCTCCTCCCATCTTCAATCACTCATTCTTCTTCCCCCACACATCTTTTTTCCCCCTCCTTGATGTGTGCAATCCCTTAATCCTCTTCATCTTGCATGCATTGGGGTCCTCCCTTTTTTTTTTTTTTTCCTCTTCTCACATCTCCATCTCCTACGCTCCTTCCCCTCCTTTCCTCTCTCCTTCGCTTATTTATTTTTTTTTCCAGCTCTGTTCTCCGTCGCAACCTGGCATCCGTCCCCCCTCGTCTTCCTTCTAATCACACTTATCCGCCTTGGTCTGTCATCATCCAGTCATTATTGCCCCGGTTCCCTGTTTTCACTCCTAGTCCGTCTGTGACCTTTATTGCCTCTTCAGCTGTCCTCATCATGGCCGCTCTCCCCTCCTTTTATCTGTCTGTCAAACATAATCTGTCCTCTCTCCTCTCATCCCTCCATCGACGCCGTCCTCTCCTCTTCTCCCGATCCCTCCGTACTCGCTCGTCCGCCATCCGAGAGTGACGTGACACGGCTTGATGTTTACCTTCTTTCAACAGGAATCACCCCCTTTAATAATGTTTTTATTGGGTGTCATAAACGCCGGCGTTCCAGGATCTCTGGGCCAATATTTGCTTAATTATTCTGGCTCAGATATTGCCATTTAATGAAATTTGAAACATAATAAAGAAATCACATTGAGGGGGAGAGCAGATAATGCTAATATCCACTGACAATTTAACTGATTATATACTGTAAAGCCTCTCTTCTACTGTTTGTGGAGACATCACTGAGTTTAAGAACAGTCTATTAAATGCCACTTAATTATATGATAAGACTAGTAAAGTGCACACACACACTCACACACACACACACACACATACAGGCTGATGAAGATAGCTGATCATACCCACACACACACACACACACACACACACACACACACACATTCATAAATACATGCATAAATCATCATACATGCTCACACACAGAGAGCTTAGTGAAGTCCCTCCGGATTCAGTTTCTAAAGAGAGGCCCTCTGTGTCATATTAAAAGGAATTACAATTAATAATGTTATTATAGCAGCATGACTCCGAGAATGGCAATGACCAACATTAAATGAAACTATAATAACTGTTAATATGGATATGATAATGTGTTCAAAACACCCGATTGCCAGTTATAATTAAATGTGTACCATGCCAGTAAACATAAATATCCAAATGGAACTCGGGTTGAATGATATTACAGACTGATGCAACACTGAAGACACTAGAAGCTGAAGTCCTGTTCGTTCTCTCATAGACCACGTTCAGTGCCTGACATGGGAGCACCTCCAAGACTTGGATGAACATGAATTAAGCTTTCCTGGTGGACTGAGCTGTGGAAATATCTGAAAATATCTTGTTCTTTGGTAAAAAGTCAAAAGCCTGCCTGTGCACATAAAAACGTAAGGTCGAACTCAATGTAACATGATTGCCGAGGAGCATTTTGATAAGAAATTGAGTTAAGTTTAACATTTTGTTGGCAGCACTGCTAATGCCAAGCTGAAAGGAAAGTTTTCACTTTCTAGAAACCTGATTAAAACAATCAAAAGTTAAAACACTTCTTCTCCTACTTTAAAAAAAAAAAATTGCAATTATCACCTTTCTCATCACACTAATCATTTCAATTCTGACACATCAGATCACATTAGTTTTTTGTTTGTCTGGTGACAGTTAGGTACAAATTGTAAGATAACCAGCTCTGCCTTGTTGTAAACACATCTGGTATATTTATACATTTGTTAACATACCTAGTAGAGATTAGTGTTAATTTGTACTGACGCTATATTACTGTAATGAGCAAGCAAACAAAAAAGTTTGTTCAGATAAACTGAGTCCTCTCAAGCAAATAGTTTTGAGCCATTTAATGAAAGAAGGCTAAAGATTAAAGAGTTCAGAATGTCAAAGAAGAAGAAGCCTATATTTGAAAAGAAAACTTCCTTAAAGGGAGCCTATTATACTCGTTTACAGTTCTATATTCTTATTCTGGGACTAAACCACTTTGCATGATTTACAGTTCAAAAAACTGCTTATTTATCTTATACTGACCCTTTATGCAGCCCCTCGGTTCAGCCTCTGTCTGTTAACAGGCAGTCTTAGCTCCTGTGTCTTTAAGCGTGACTACCCCCAAAACAATGGAAAAATGCCATAATGTTAGCGGAGAGGAGCAGTGAACTTGTTCGCTGTGTGTGGATCAGATGACCATATTAGGAAATCCATCACAAGCCGACGTCAGCTCGGGCTGAAAGTAGAAAAAAACGTTGGAAACCTAACGTTCAGAGCAGCCTAAAGCTGGAGCTTTTTACTCACAGGGATTACTTCTACATACATTTACCTCATTATCTGACAATTTGGCCACTTTTAATATAAACATCCAACATCGTAACATTACATATATGACTGAAAATAAGGAAAAGCATAATATGTCCCATTTAAACAAATCCCAACCAATCATTTATAATATTACTAGACAGTGTTTCCCCTATAATAGTACAGGCCTGGCAGGCCACCAGGCCAACGAGAACCCCCGCCAGGCCAATGAGAACCCTTGTCAGGTGAAAAAATATTTTTCTTAATTGCATAAAATAACGCCAAATACCCATTCATTTGCAAATCATTACATTTGGTTGCCTGGGAAACTCCAGGTAGTGTAGCTCCTTTTAAGGAATAGGGCATAGCATGAGCGAGTGAGTGGTCAAGCGAGAGAGCGAGCATCAGAAAAGTGACGGTGAATGCGAGCGGAGCAGAGGAAAAGGTTAGCAGTAAGTTGTTAATCTGGCAGTAAATGTACAGTACAGACAGTACAAGACCATGAAAAGTCATGTCTGTTGTTTCCCTAACTGCTGGAAAAGTTGGGGTTAGCTCCGAAGTTAGCAACAATGGGTTAGCCTAACCTGACAACGCTAAACAGAGAAATAGAGAACGGAAAAATGTGTGTCTGCTAATCAGCCCCCCCTCCCACGGCCCCCGCCAGGCCAAACCACTCAACCTAGAGGAAACACTGCAAGAGATGTGTATCCATCCCTCCTAAATGTCACAACGTATATTTAGATAAATGGTATGACCTGACAAAGAAGAATATTTTTCATGAAATTTGGTGTGTGGTTTGGATTATTTCTGACCTTGTAATAAATTTCCAGTACCAATAATTCTTATCTAACCTTCACTGAGATCGACCCTACAATCACATCAAATCTCTGTAACATGGCTGCATTTTTCCAGCTCAGAACTTTTATTCAGGAATTCCAATTTTTCAGTTAACAAGTTTGGCATGATTTCAGAGCTTCAACAACAAGGTGATGAGATATTTATTTATTATTTCTTGTGAAGCTTCAATCAAAAACCCTGTCAAGACATTCTTCATATAACTAGAAGATATTTGGTAATGTCATTTTTTAAAAAGTGTGATTTAGTGATTTCAACCATGCTTCTGATCTCTTTGTAATGACAGAAGAACTAATAAGGGAATAATTGTCACTGTTTTTCAATGAACTCCCACATTCTGTCACTTCAAGCGCCGTCACATCCAGTGTGATGTTACAGTATGTGACTCGTAAAATACAAGATGGCCGATAATAATGGACAAGACAGCAGATTGGCTCAGTGGTTAGCTTCAATGTCTGTCAGATTTAAATATATCTAATGGACTGCTACAAAAATGTTCTTTAACACTATGAAAAAATGATCTAATATACTGTGAATTCCTGTATTTCTGCTGCAGACAGCGGGGTTGACATGCTAGATAAACTAAATCCAGGAAGGACTCCATCATGTCCAAAGTTTGAAACTACTTGACATCACAGGGTCTACCATCACCTGTTCTAGTGTTTTCGTAAATGGAAAATACAGTTTTACAGAATTTGTAAAACATAATTTAATCTCAGAACCCTCTTGAAAATGAGGTGATGCATCTCAAGGATTTTGTTTTGTATAGATAATTAAAATGTGTTTATGCAGTTTAGAAAAGTGGTAGAAGAGTGCTCGTAAATCACAAACGGTTGGAGACAGAGTGATAAATCTTCCCAGGGGGAAAATGTTTGACTTCAGCGGATAAGTATGCACAGAAGAGTATCAGAAAAACCAGAAAGTAGTCAAAATTTAGGATTTTAAACCATCTTTTACATGTAATAAAAGGCATTTTTCCAATGGGCGCACGTCACACATTCATTATGATTTTGACTTTATTTTGATAATTAGAGCAAAAAGCATTCTGTCTAAATGGTTGTTTCATATGGCCACTGTTCAAAAAAACATGCAATCAGGTGAATTGAGGACTTTGAATAGCCTCGGTGTAATTGTAATGTGTTTGTCAGCTCTGTGATGGGGCTGGAAATTGGACAGAGTGTGTGTTCCTGCCTTCCAATTAACTCTTAGACTGAATGAATAATGGTGTAATGATTAGTCCGGGCGAGATCTCATGCTAAAGTCACCAACTTTTCAGTCATTACATTAGTTTATTAAATCGTGTTCAAACATTATCCTGACATGCTTATCTTGTAAGGACAAAGGTAATGTTTATACATGGCAGGGTAAATATAATCAATCATCTCCTTGGTAATAGTCTTCTGGAGATGAGAACATCTAGGGACGTTTCCTGAGACAGTGCCAGCTGGGACAATGAACCAAACCCTTGGACTGTACTCAGAAAATGAGGATGTCTTTTCATCTACTCTACAAAATCCTAATGTTGCCTCCATTTTTGTTCATGTCACCGTCCGTCAACTGCTTGCTTGGCATGTTCCCACCGCCAAATTTATACTTGAGAGAAGCTGCAAAAATTCGTTGTCTTTACTCAGATCTCTCTCAAGGTAAATTTTATATTTAGCAGCAGCAGCAGACTTGGAGCAGACACTGCAGCCTAAGCAGACAATGGTGTAATCAACAGTGAACCAGTGGGGCACTGAATCCTTTCCTGTGAGTACAGGGAGTGAGAGAGCCGGCGAGGAGGCGGGGGGGAATGAAGGATGTTACCTGGGTGTTTGTCTGACAGTTCTTCCTCTCTGTGTCTTCACCCCTGCTGGCAGCACTCATCAACAATATTAATCAAAGTCTGATGTCTGCTCAATTAGACCGAGGCTCTCCTCGACAACAACCAAACATCACAGAGCCTCAGGTGCACAAATATGCACACATACACAAGATTGCAAGCATAAAACAAGTGTGAACACTCAGTAGCTGCAAAATAGAAGTATGTTCTCCCCCTTAAGCTTTATCCATGGACATATTTTGTCTCTTTGAGGATGCAGAAGGCATTTTATCTTTTTGGCAGCTAAACCTTCAATATTCAAGAACCTCAGCTGTCAGTAATCATGTTACCTGATGTCAGTGTACTGCACACACACCTTGACAGTCTGTGCTGACTTACATCTTAAGATAAACATTGGTGAGCACAGCTTTCTGCAGACAAAATGATGAGTCACCACTCTTCAGGAAGCACTATGTTAAGTTTTCACTCGAGTGCACGTACTGTTCATTCATTTCACCATTGAGGCTGATAAGACAGGCATATTTGCACATACAGAAATTACCAGCCAAAGTAAAGCATTATTATTATGTTTTTCTGCTATACTGGCTGCTCATGTCACTCAGGAGAACCACTTATAAACTCAGTGTATCAATTGAAGAATACATCTTGTAGTATTCTTCTAACTTTTGAGGAAAGCCAACTAATGTTTGGTTCCGAGTTGGTAACATAACCGGTTTTATATCTACAGTATCGTCTTCTTGCTCTTTTTGATTAGCAAAGAGTAATGTGCAAAACACAACCCATGTCATTAAATAACAAATAAAGAGTGTATCTGGACAGACTTGATTATTTCAAAGGATTAAGTGTTTAGAAGTCTATCTTTGAGTTTTTACTCTTATGTATATAAGTTATTTTGGACTAAAACCGGGACTGAAAGGGAGAAGATTCACCACTGTGGAAGAAATCTAGGAAGAGTCGCAAGAGGCTGCAGACACAGTGACAGGAAATGTTTCCAGGAATGGGAGAAGTGCTAAGACAAGTATATCAGATCTCCAACATGAGTACTTTAAAGGGGATAAGAAAGGTACCACTGAAAGATTGATAATGATAATGTTTTTTTTAACAATTCCAAGAAGTTTTGGCCCCCCCTCGTACAGATTATACATTTTGAAAGAAAGAGAGAACTGGTATGGGATTGGTACTCGGTAGATACTCTGATCTGAGGTATTGGAATCTCTATCAGGAAAGAAAAAGTTGATTTGGTACATCCAAATGTTGGCAAAGTTGTCTCAAACTCTAACTGGCAACCAATAACTGAGAAAGGATCCTGTATCCCGGCCAGTTTTACATTGTGATCACTCAAAATTCATCACTGTGACTCTCTTAGCGTCTGCGGGGCGTCTTACACTTTTATCTGACTTGGACATTTACTCAACATTTTGCAGTGGAAATTAACAGGACAGATGCCAGCCAGAGAATCCATGGAGTGAGACAAAGGTCTAAGGCCAAGTGCCACTCCAGGATATCCTCTGGAGGACTTTCTATCCAAATATGATTTCAATGGCAAAGACTGGTGTCATGAGTCAGTATATTGGTTGGTCCAGTTGTGAAGTTCAGGGTCCAGCATGACGGAGACGGGATGTTCTGTATACTGAGGTTATTTATCCTCCCTTCATCCCTCTTGCCCCTCGGTACATCCCTCTGTTCTGGCATGTTATTAAAAACAAACAGCTCTATATACTCTTTGGACTACCAGTGTCCTTGCTACTGTTCACCCACAGCTGTCAGCCTGTATGTCACCAAAATACACACATACATTCACACACACAGCAGCAGACTGGGACACTAAATCTAATCTGGGAATTTCAGGGCAATATGAGGCCACTTAACAGCAACTGACACATATGAGTTTGTAGCACTGGAGGGAATTAATTTAAGTTTATGTGCTTATATATTAAATTATATTTCAGCTTTGGCATTATAAGTTTGTATGCACACTTAAACTGGACTTTTAAGACAACACACAAACTAAAGAAATAATCACTCATTATCTGATTAGCTTAGTCAGAGTAAGGTCATACATAACACCGCTAGACTTCGGCTCAGTTTTAAAAATGCCTTAATAAGATCTCATCAAGCTTTTTTAAAATGTCACTCATGTGATATTGCAGTAGTTAGTGGTCCAAAACAAATAACCTGCAACAGAGCAGTAGCCTCAGTCCCAGTAGTATACTCAGGTCAAACTCAAATTTGGCCTGATTTTAAAGGTTATGATACACGCTGGCTGATGATAGAAATGAATCCTAATGATGAGAAACAAAACAAAGATGCCTTAAGCTGCTGTTGAGGACTGAAATGATTTAGAAGTGAATAAAGTTCTGCTTTTTCAACAAGTAAAGAATGCAACACACACAATAAGACCCCCGCATCAGCAGATTATGATCTGGAAACAAACATATGTGGCTTTGTCATGACATTGATGTTATCAAATGATGATCAGGAGAGAGAAAACAAATATTTCAAGACAATTAAGTCAAACTTTATTTTACTTTTGTTTCATACTTAATCAGACAAATGACCCACCAAGAAAATTCTTTGTTGTTGTGCTGATTTATACCACTGTAATACAAAGCATACGACTAAAACTTCAAAGCAATGTTCATATCCTGTCTGCTGCCAATAGTTAATGCCAGTTTCTTTGAACCATAAAAGCAGATCCTTTCCTTAACTTAACCAAGCAATCCTAGTACAGTGAAAGAAAGTGTAAGATATGAAGTAAGTCAACTTTATATATATACACAACACTTCTTAAAACAGTTAACAAGTGTTTGTAAAGAGGGAAGAAAAAAGAGAGATAGACAAGACCATGCTCCCAAAGCGTACACATCAAAATATATAAAGTTATAAGACTCTGAAAAAGCCAACAGAAACAAGTTTTAAGATTTTTCGTCATCATCGGCACTTAACAGCCCAGTAAAAATAAACATGGAGGAGAGCAATAACAGTGACATCATCAACCTCCACAACAAATAATCCTGCACATAAGTATATGCTAGCACAGCTATGTCATCCATGTTTATGATTTGATTGTCGCACCGATGAGGTCACTGTTATTCTCATATGCATGCGGCTCACAGTTCAGTTAAATCTTAATAAATAAAATAGTCAGCACATATAGAGCCAGATTCATGTCACTTACAAACATTAGACAAATAACAAAACTTTGTTTTCCATTTATTCTGTAACACACTTACAGCAAGGATCTTTTGCCCATGGTCTTAAATGAAAACAACATTCAAGATGTCCAATGTTTAAATAAAATAAAATATATAAAATATTCAATGCTCAATTATTGCAATATGAAGCATGATATCTTCCTCTTTTAAACACAGTAGTGAATGAAACAATAGCCTGTGTCCACATCATCAAAACTTGATGATAACTTAGAAACATGAACACACGTCTTGTCCTGCAGGTTGTTGAACGAGCCACAAAACTAACATTCACCGCTAACGTCAGTTAGCAGCTATATGCTAATTAGCTGCTCAGCTGCAGCACATTAAACATCAGGTAAACATACCTGCGAATGTCACTTCGGACCTGATAGATGCCGGTTTGATCGTTGCTCTTCAAAATCCCTGTTAGTGACACGCTGTCTGTCCATGACTTGTACTTACAGCAGTTTGTTTACTTTGTCTTAAAAGAGACATTAAATTTTGCAAATAATCTGCAGTTCATATGCGTGCTGAACCGTGGGGGGCGATCTGTACGGATCACGGATCAACTACGATCCGTTACACCACGAACACACATGAATATGAACCATCAACACAAAAACTCGTCATACAAGGCGTATAACCTATTTTTTGGGTTAATTCTTTGGATTTGTGCAGTCACATGAACATGAAGTTGAACATAGCACCAAATGCAGATTTGCGCAAATCGCCCATTAACTGTGATAATCAATATGTAGATTTTGTTAAGCCGCCTATTAAACATGATCACCAGCATGCAGATTTTGGTGCTTCAAGTCATCCACTAAACATGACCACTGACGTGCAAAATTTGGTGAGTGTAAGAACATGCAGATTTCGGTTGTTCACCTATTAAAGTATGACCAGTTTGGGACCCTGGTCACCCACCCCCAGCCCTTAAAGTGTGACTGATTGGCTAATGGAGGAAGTGTCCGCGATTCCCCGGCCCCCCACTTTGGGCCCTTCCTGTCTGTTCTTTATGCATTAGACTGGAGCACTCAGGACAGCTCATGCTAATTCTCTCCCTGAAGAAAGCAATTAGACCACCGCACTCATCTAATGCTCGGAGGAGGAAGTGGGAGGGAGAGCATCAGTGTGTGGGTGAGAGAGAGAGAGAGAAAGAGAGAGATGGGGGGGGTTGATGGGAAGGAGATCAAGGTAAGGAGACTGAGCGAGGGACATAGAGGAGAGAAAGCGGCGAGGGATGCTTTTTTGGCCATCGCATTTCCAAGAACCATTCATTCCTCATCCAATTATGAGTCGTAATAATAATTTCATCAAGGTTTGCTCCTTAAAAACTGTTGGTCCTGTATAATGAGAGTGGAATTATTTGACTGGTAGCACAGGGAATTGAGAGTAAAAGAGAACAGCAGAAGAACAGTGTGTGAATGTGTGTCTGAGAGTAGGTGAGCTAAAGTATAGAGGCACTACCAGTGTAATTGAGTTTTTGGGTTTATTTTGGTCCTTTTAAAGCCAAAGCCAGATTCACTTGACAGACTTTCAACATACACCATATGGGCCAAAAGTATGTGGACAAACTAACATTAAACCCATATCATTCCTGAGCACCGAATTTCAAAACCATGGGTATTTATCTGCTGCTGTAAGAGTCTCTACTCTTCTGGTTTAAGGTGTTCCACCAGATTTTGGAAGGATTTGCTCCCACAAATCAGCCACAAGAGCATTTGTGAGGCTGGCTATTGATGTTAGGTGATAAGGCCTGGCTCACAGTTACCATTTTCAGTTCAATCCAAAGTTGTTGGATGGTGTTGAGGCCATGAGTCTGTGCAGGCTAGCAAAATTCTTCCACACTGGGAAAACCATTTCTTTATGGACCAGGATTTATGCAAGGGAGCATTGTCATGAATAGTATTATGTTTTTCCTTTAAGGGGACGTAACATGCACACTTCCAGGTCTATATTTTTTATTCCAGTGCTCTACTGGAATATCTTTACATGGTTTACAGTTCAAAACTCTTTATATATCTCATACTGGCCCTTTATCCAAAACCTCAGTTCAGCCTCTGTCTGAAACAGGCTGTTTTAGCTCCTGTCTCTTTAAGGCCCCGCCTCCTAATGAGACCACTCTGTTCTGATTGGTTAGCTCTTGGAATCAGCTTCTTGGCAAACTTCCACCGGCTCTTGAGGCTACGTAAACAAACAATAGCAGTCATATTTTACTTCTTTATCCCATTCTTTAGTCGAAATATAAACTTCTCATATATATTTCCATACATGTTCGAGTCAAAATCAAATCTGATCCGTAATATGCAAGTGGACAACGCGAATAACCCATGGAACAATCTTAGCAACAAAGGCTATGGAACGGGCGTCCATTTATGGGCATGTGCCAACAATTTAATTTCAAACAAAGCATCAGACCAGGCTGCAGCCTTGGCGTTTGGCTTGAAGGTGGCATTTTTACATTAGTTCACCTCAAATTTTGGAGCTTTGACTATTTTTAAAATAGATTTCCAACATTATAAGAGCATAGAAATGACAGAAAATCAGATAAAGCATGTTATGTCCCCTTTAACTGGAACTGTTGAGTTTGTTGACAGTTTTGGCTGTTGGTGGCTATGGCGTGATTGCCAAACTGAAGGGTTTATCATCTTGATGTGAAAAGATTGGACACATCCCTTGAAATGTTTTCCTTTTTTTTTCCTTTTAGTAACATTAATTTCATTCCTCTAACTTGACCAAATGCATGAGTGAATGCTGGGATCAAGGCCACAATTACATTCTGTGTTTGAATCAGCGTTGAGTCATACTGAGTCAGCGTCTACTCAGCGTCATCCTCTAGTATCACAGATATGAAGCCATTTGTTTGATTACATACCCATCAAAGTACATATTGCACGAATATGTTTTTATTTATTTTACAAGATTGGTGAAAGGGAGAAACGAGAAGTGTGAAGCTGAGAGAAAACATTTCCACCCTGACAAGAATTACTTTTAAATGTTCCAAGGCTTTAAAGCAAAAAGGGGATCGTCCTTAAAACTTCCCTATCGGTACATTTTGACTTTACATTACATTCATTTGTCAGAATATTTGTCCAAAGCCACTTACATTTTTTCCATACAAATGCACTGGGAGCGATTTAGGGTTCAGTGTCTTGCTCGAGAACAACAACATATGGACAGAAGGAGCCAGGGATTGAACCACCAACCCTAAACCACTGTTGAGACACCAAACAACTGTTATACAATGAGATATGCATTTTACTTTTTGAACATGAACCTCTTTTCTTCATGAGATCATTTATCCCCCTTCAATATATATGGAAATTTATATATGGAAAAGGAGAAAAACAGTATGCAGATCTCACTAGTTTCCTGGAAAGCTCTGTACAGTGCCGCGGGCCAAGGAGTGAGGTGACAGAAACTCACAGTCGTGATGTTTGTTTGGGGGGAAGCGGGGTTATTTGGAGTCGGTGCTGAACCGTGATCACTCCAGGACCTGTCATTTCATTGTTTTCTGTTTACTGATGGATTGGAAACGATGGGATAAGATGGGGACGTGTGTGTAGGGTTTGTGCTGTCCCCCTCGGTGAGTCCTGTATATACTGGGGTTGTGGCTGTCATCTCATATTATATCGGGACTGACATGCCGCCGGTACTGTAGGCGAACGGTACAGAGCATCTAAACAAAAAGAAGAAGAGGGAACTGGGGTAATACGGAGGATATAGACTGCTGCACTGACTCCTCAAGTTCAGTAAACACATTCACACTGAATTTACCATCTCACTAAGACATCTGTTTGAAACTTAAAACATATTCTTTTATTACAGTGTGTCCAGAGGACCAGAGTAGAGAGCTTGTGAGACACCAGGGAAGACAGCTGTTGATGTAGTATCGCTCACCTGAAATGCTTTTGCTGTGGTTTTACATGTCTTCTTTCTGAGTCCCTAACTGCACCTACCGAGACAGGCTTTCACAGTGAAACATAGTTTGCTTTTCAGTCCAAAGCACTAAGAAACACATGGCGCTGGGTCTTTACAGTTATTGAAACATTAGTATTAATCAGTGATCACACACACAGCCTGGCCTAGGTCTTCTCTAAGAAAGAATGAAGCGATCCAGAGAGACATCACACAGTTTAATGCCAGACGTCTTATCAAAGTATGGCAAGATGATATCAGTTCAAGCAATTGTAAACAAGAAGTAAAAAAATCAAAGACACTTTGAGTCCCGAGTGTAATAAATACTTTTTTGTATACAGATGCTGTAATATGTGAGAGTACATTGATTTAATTTTGGATTTAAGCACTGTGTTTTCATAAATAATTCATATTTACTGGTTGTTTGTAAGCGTTCAAGAAAAGATGCCATATTAACCCAATTACCTGGGTAGCTTTTTTTGATTTCTGCAAGGTGCATCATGCATCAATTGACCTGTTATTTTGTGGCCTTCTGATTGAATTATCTATCAAGCATTTACGTACAGTACGTGTGTTTCGTGTTTATATACCCAACTGAGGTCATCTAGGACAAAACGTTGAAATAAATGACCATGGATGTTCATTCTTGACCTTCGGAAACAACTTACACTAATGATGGGCACGCTTTTACAGTATAGACTATTCTATGATATTGAGTTATGTATATAGCCTATACTGCAGAAGTATAAACTGAGAGTTGTTTGTGTTTTGGATAAATGTTGGTGTGTTGGTCTCTAGAGATTCATCTATCTACTAAAGGAAGGAATCTCTGTATGTCTGTATGTATGTCCTTTGCGTATGTCTTGAACCGTCCATCCGATCGACTCCACACTTGGCAGGTGTATGGCTGGGAAACAAAGGGGGTGCCGTGACGAATTTGGTGCAATTTGGACACGCGGCACAATTAATATTAATAAACTTAAACTCTGAATAAACAAGCGATCGAGCTCTGCTTTGCAACGGTGGGGCGGGGCTTCTGAGCTCTGCGACTACATGTCATGATCAGAGCTGTACAACGCTGCCATGAGAGAGATGAAGGGACAACATCTCTCTTCATTTGATAACGTTAAAAGTTAGGCTTTGCTGTGGGTTTCCTGACTCATTTTAAAAAAGACGAGAAAAAGAGAGAGAGAGAGAGAGCGAGCGAGCGAGCTGATAGCACAAACAAGCGACAGAGAGACAGACTGGAAAGCTGATGAATGACAGAAATAAAACGTTATTATCTGACTGTTTCACAGCAGTTACGTTCTAAAGCACAAATAAACAACCATCAAACACTCTACAGATGATTCACTGTGGTGACAGACACTCTTTTGATGCAATTTGGACACATGACACATTTAATATTAATGAACTTTGAATAAACAAGTGAACAGCCAGCCGCTCACCTCTGTGTTTGAGTGCAGCAGGGACTGTTTGATATAAAAACTGCCACATCACAGCGGGGCGGGGCTTCTGGGCTCTGACTCGACTTCACACTCGTCCGTTCCGGACAGGCACGTTTCTATTTTTATGTTGTGGTTCGGTTCAGGGGTCATGGCCGTAACAGTCATATATCTTTATTAAGATAAAGCTTCTCCCTTTGTTCTACTATATTTTACATACTATTTTTTTCATTGCTATGCAATGTGTAACTTTTAGATTATGGCTTATTGTTTGGATGAACTTGAGTAATGAGTGATAGAACACTTTTTAGGTAATTTAGAGCAAAACCTGAAAGATACTGCAGTTGTGCTCCTCTGTTCACTTTGTTTGACAGTGAAGGTAATTTCAATGGAATAAGAAACTGAACTGAAAAAGAGTAAACTAAAATTAGCCATATTTGTAATTTAGCATGTGTTGGATTCTAATTCAGTTTTCATCTACCCCCAAACCCCCCTGGAGGGGCTGGGACTCATGACCTCAGTATTTCTAAAATCCTGGCTACGGCCAAAGATACAGAAGACATTTCACAACTGATTTTTACAGCCTGAATCTTGATGTGAGCACAATTTCCCCCCACTGTCGTACAATTTTAATCATTACCTCAATGTATTCTGAAATTACACATAAAAGCCTAACCCTAACCCTAACTGCATCATAATTTTCTGAAAATGCCTCTGCAAATTCAGTCATTTTGTGCCTCAATTATCACAACAAAACTCCACAAGATCCTGGTGGGACTCATTCTACTTCTGAAACAGAAAATGAACAGAAATCTCACTCTCTGTAATCATTCCACATTAGTATTGATCAATAACCCCATCAAACCGCCATATATATATGTATTAGGTCACTGTGTTGATGGAGTTGTTTCCCCTCACGTTTTATCTGCCTCCCATTTTGCATTTTGTTCCTCCGTTTCAGAACAGCTGTTATTAATAATGCCGCTGAATGTGTTTCTACATTTCATATCCACCACATGCTGAGGGTGAATGATGCAGAGTTCACTTGGTTGGATAAGCAGTGGGAGGCCCGTGAAATATGAGTTAGGAGATGCTGCTGGTAAATAATCTAGATTTGCTATGCTTTGATATGGCAACATAAATGAAAACAAGCGTTGTAAACAACTACAGAAGCTGGACAACAAAAAAATTTAAAAAATGAAATATTAGCATGCGTTATGTCTGTGCTGCTAAGAGGACGAGAAGCTTTCAGTTCCTTTAAGGATGTAAAAATCACCTTTTCAAAAATAAGCCCTCAGCGATGTTTAAATCTGCTGGTTTGGGACATGGAGGAAAACTTATCTTGAATTTATCAGTGTTTGAGAAAAATATTAACTTAGAATATGAATAGATAACCATATTTCTCACCTTTTAACACAACCTATGTGACCTAAAAAAAATCCTGGTCTACTCTGGGACTGTGATCATGAGATGACACATATCTCACTGCATATTTCAAGTCAGATTCAGGCTCGAACATGCACAGATGTATTTGAGAAGTATCCATTTCACGTAAAGAATGAGAAAGAGAAGTGAAATTTGACTATTACCGTTGTGTTGGCAGCTACTGGTGAACAGAGTGGGCTCATCAGGAGGCGGGGCCTTAAAGAGACAGGAGCTAAAACTTCCTGTTTCAGACAGAGGCTGAACTGAGGGGCTGCATAAAGGGCCAGTATAAGATAAATAAGGAGTTTGAACTGTAAATAATGCAAAGATATTCCAGTAGAGCCCCAGAATATAAATATAGACCTGTAAATGTGCATGTAATATTCTGACCCTCTTGGAAACAAGATCATACATCTCAAATTTGCAAAAAACGCATTCAACATAATACGATGCACCAGTGACCGCCTTTGTTATTGTGTATGTGGTGTTTCTGTGGCCGATTCTGGACACACGCTCAACAAAAATCCTGCTTTTCTCTGCTCTGTGTCACTGCCAGTTGAATCTTTAGGTTTTGGACCACCGGAGAGACAAAACATCTGAGAAATTGGTTCGTCTTTTCGGGGTTGTGACCCCTTGATACGAGTGTCAACTTGTCAAAGGTTGTGTGTCTTTGAGCTGTCAGAAATTTAACTGAGGGCTGTTTTTTTTTTCCATACTCAGACTGTCTGATTTTAGAAAATCATATCGAGGGGGTCAAAGCGTAAAAGTCTCTATCAAAGTAATCAAAATTAATCACAATCTGCAAGGTAAAAGGAGAAAAGAGAAGCAAGAGATCGCTCTTCTTCTTCTTCTGTCAGTGAGAGAAGCAGAATGGTAATTTGTTTGTGCAGCAGAGCCTTCATGCTGCCATCAGATCCGGCTGGCCTTGACTCAAACCAAACACATCAGTGCTCCTCTCTCCCTCGCCGTCGCTCACGCTGTGTCTGCCGAACAAAACAAATGTTTTTATTTATTTTGCAAGGTTGGTGTCCAGCGGTCTAAATGCAGTTTTATTTCCACCTTTCGCATCTTGAAAATTAGGCTTTGAAGTAAAAAAGGGGATTGGCCGTAAAACTTCCCTATTGGTTGAACCCAGGCAGAAATCCACCTGAATAAATAATAAACAATAAACATTTCTGTTTTTTTCTTTCATTAATTTTCTGTTTATGTTTTTCTATTTTTACTTTAGATCACATTAATTTGTCAGAATATTTGTCCAAAGCAACATATGGACAGAAGGACCACCAACCTTAAACCACTGTTGAGATACCTCTATTCTTTATAAGATCATTTATCCCCTTTCAATATATATGGAAATTTATATATAGAAAATGGATAAAAACAGTGTGCAGGTCTCACTAGCTTCCTGGAAAGCTCTGTACAGTACTGCGAGTGAAGTGACAGAAACTCACAGTTGTGATGTTTGTTCAGGGGGAGTGGGGATATGTGGAGTGGGTGCTGAAACGTGATCACTCCAGGAACCTGTCATTTCATTGTTTTCTGTTTACTGATGGATCGGTAAGGATGGGATAAGATGGGGACGTGTGTGTGTGTGTGTGTGTGTGTGGGGTTTATGCTGTCCCCCTCGGTGAGTCCTGTACATACCGATCAGCCACAACTTTAAAACCGCTGACAGGTGAAGTGAATAATTGAGTGAATAAATTGTCAAGGGGTTGGATATATTAGGCAGCGAGTGAACAGTCAGCTTCTCGAAGTTGATTTGTTGAAAGCAGGAAAAACGGGCAAGCATAAGGATGTGAGCGACTTTGACAAGAGCCATATTGTGATGGCTTGATGACGGGGTCAGACCATCTCCAAAATGGCAGGTCTTATGGGGTGTTCCCAATATGCAGTGGTCAGTCACTAGCAAGAGCGTTCCAAGGAAAAACTACCAGTGAACCGGTGGGGAGCAAAGGTTAGCCCGTCTGGTCCAATCCCACAGAAGAGCTACTGTAGCACCGGGATGCACTATGGGAAGAAGTGTGGAAGTAATTTACAGTTATCATTTTATGTCTTTTATCCATTTCTGCCTCTGTTCATTGTCTTAGGAGAAAAACTGGGTCACTACAGACATGTGACAAAAGGATATACAGGATATATGTGTGTGTGTGTGTGTGTGTGTGTGTGTGTGTTTATAATAGGGTCCAAAAGTCTGAGATCACAGGGGCAGCTGTGGCTCAGGTGGTACAGCAGGTTGTCCACTAATCAGAAGGTTAGTGGTTCGATCCCTCCAGTCCACATGTGGAAGTGTCCTTGAGTAAGATACTGAACCCAAATCGCTTCCGAAGGCTGTGCCACTGGTGTGTGAGCGTGTGGTGAATGAGTATTGAATACATATATATATATATATATATATATATATATATATATATATATATATATATATATATATATATATATAATAGATCTCCTTGGAAACTTGAATGGCAGCCTCTGCCATCAGTGTATGAATGTGTGTGTGAAAGGGTGAATGTTGACATGCAGTGTAAAGCTCTTTGAGTGGTCAGAAGACTAGAAAGGCACTATGTTAATGCAGTCTATTTACCATTTACATCCTTGCATGAGGGGACTGGGGTAATATGACACATGCAAACTGCTGCGCTGACTCACCATCAGTGTTGGGGTGTATGCATACATAAAAAATGTTCTCTCCTATGATAAAATCTAAATCTGGCTTCTAAGAAACCACTGATAAGAGTTTCATTAATCTTTGGAAAATAATGCCTCTCACTCTGGCATTTGTTAAAGTTATGCTAATTGGCTCAAAGGGTGGTGCTGCAATTATGGGTCAGAAGAAACAAATGTTACTGATTATAATGTTTGCAAGATCCAATCAATCATGAGACTCTGAGAGTCTCAAAACTTTCTGCTGAGTCTAGTGGAGGAAGTGTTTTTTGACTTTTGTACAGTTTGGTGCTGTTCTGGATGTTTGCTGAAGTGATCTTTTTATATATGATGAGATACTATATTGATTTTCTTCATATTTACTAGTTGTTTGCAAGTGTTTGAAAGTGTGATATACAGTACTGTGCAAAAGTTTTAGGCACTAAAAGTGAGAATGCTTACAAAAATATTGCTATAAATTGTTTTAATTTATCAATTACAAAGTTGAGCAAACAGCAGGAACCTAAATGAAATCAATATTTGCTGTGAGCAGCTTTGCCTTTAAAACAGCAGCAGTTCTCCTCGGTTCACTTTAACACAGTTTTTCATGGTAACTTGCAGGAAGGTTGTTGTAACCATCCTGGAGAAAGAATGTTCTTCTGTGGATTTATTATTTAGTCCATCTCAGGTGCTTCCTCATGTAATCCCAGATTGACTCCATGATGTTAAGATCAGGGCCATATCATACCATCTGATGTAGGACTCATCATTCTTCTTGTTGCTGAAAAGAGTTCTTTACGACTCTAGCTGTATGCTTGGGGTCATTGTCATGTCATGAATAAATGTGGGACCGATCAGACACCTCCCTGATGGTACTGCATAATGGATAAGAATCTAAACATCTAGGGTGCCTAAAACATTTGCACAGTACTGTACATATACATATATACATACATACACACACACATATATATATATATATATATATATATATATTTTTTTTTTAAAGAAAAATGCCATATTAATCCAATTACTTGTACAGCTTTTTTGTTTTGCGCAAGGTGCATCATGCATCAATTGACCTGATTATTTGTGGCCCTCTGATTGAATTATCTATCAAACATTTCTGTATGGAACATGTGTGTTTCGTGTTTATATACCCAACTGGGGACCCAACTGACATCTGGGACAAAACATTGAAATAAATGACCATAGATGTTCATTCTTGACCTTCAGAAACAATGTTTAATGGAGATAATCTAAGTACAAAGGTCCACCTACTAGCGTCGGAGGTTTCAACAGTATCTCAAGTCTGAAATCACGTAACACATCACATCAAATATCACGTAACTTTATTCACTGAATGAAGACCATGAGATTCAGCTGAAAGCTCTGATGCTAGTAAGTGGACCTTTGTGTTCAGATTCACCATCAAATGTTGAAATAAATGCATGCGGGTCTCTCAAAAACTCTTCTGCAAATTTTCATTTTTAGCTTATTTTGGTCTTTGTAACTGAAATGTTGATACACTGGTGATAAGATCCACTTTTTTTTCAATGATACAATTGCAAGAATTTACACACATTTTGCTCTTTTTCGGCTGCTTGCATTTTAGTCCAATCCTTGCAAAAAAAACAAACAAAAAAAACACTTTTACAAGTCCACGTCAAACTAAATCAAACCATAAAGGCCATGTAGCAGAAACAGAGATATCCTGACTTTACTCTCTAGCATGTGTGAATTCTCTATTTCCCAAAATGCAACTCGATACACACATTTTACATCTGATTTTTACAGACCGACTCACAATTAGTAAACCAATCTTGATGTGAGCACAATTTCTCCCCACTGTCGTACAATTTTAATCATTACCTCAATTTATTCTGAAATTACATATAAATGCCCAACCTTAACTGCATCATAATTTTCTGGAAATGCTTCTGCAAATTCAGTAATTTTGAGCCTCAATTATCACAACAAAACTCCACAAGATCCTGGTGGGACTCGTTATTCGGAAACAGAAAATGACCAGAAATCTCACTCTCTGTAATCATTCTACATTAGTATTGATCAATAACCCCATCAAACATTCTGCAGGGTCGTAAAAAACCATCCTGCAAATTGTCCCTCCAGTCAGTGGATACTTATTAGGTCACTTGGTTGATGGAGTCGTTTCCCCTCGTGTGTTATCTGCCTCCCATTTTGCATTTTGTTCCTCCGTTTCAGAACAGCTGTTATTAATAATGCCGCTGAATGTGTTTCTACATTTCATATCCACCACATGCTGAGGGTGAATGATGCAGAGTTCACTTGGTTGGATAAGCAGTGGGAGGCCCGTGAAATATGAGTTAGGAGATGCTGCTGGTAAATAATCTAGATTTGCTATGCTTTGATATGGCAACATAAATGAAAACAAGCGTTGTAAACAACTACAGAAGCTGGACAGAAAATACAAAAAAAAAAACTGAAATATTAGCATGCGTTAGGTCTGTGGTGCTAAGAAGACGAAAAGCATTCAGTTCTTTTAAGGATGTAAAAATCACCTTTTCAAAAATAAGCCCTCAGCGATGTTTAAATCTGCTGGTTTGGGACATGGAAGAACTTCTCTTGACTTTATCAGTGTTTGGATAAAATATTAACTTAGAATATGAATAGATAACAATATTTCTCACCTTTTAACACAACCTAATATGTGACCTCAAAATTCCTGGTCTACTCTGAGACTGTGATCATGAGCAGATGACTGCTTTGTCATAAACACCTATTTTAGTATCAGTTCGTGGCATAACGTGTTATTATTTTGCCTTTGCCAAGTTATTTTGCAGGTTTTGTAACTGATAGTCGTAGGTTGAGCATTGGATTATGAAACTATGGAAGTTGTTTTAACTTAAAAGGGAAATAACATGCTTTTTTTGTGATTTTCTGTTATTTATTCACTGTTATGATGTGAGATGTCTATGTTAAACATGGTCAAAGGTCCAAGACTTGAGGTGAACGTATGTAAAAATACTTCCTGGAAGTCAAAAGTCAAGGCTTCAGTCTGCTCTGATCGCTCCGTTTACAATGTTACCTCTACTTCCTCCTCGTGATGACGTCAGATTGTTCGCACACGCCTACAAACATCCATCAGTTCCATAGCGTTTGTTGCTAAGGCTGTTCCAGACCTGCCAACATTCCCATTTTTCCTGGGTGTCTCCCGTATTTCCACTCCGTCTCGCGCTGTGCTCCCACTTTGTTGTTTCTGTTATTGAATATCTTTGGGTTTTGGACTGTTGGACAGACAAAACAACATCTAGGAAATTCTGAGGGGCATTCTTCACTCAAGGTATCACACCTTTAGGTTGGGTTGCACCAACAAGGATTCATTTTAACTCCAATTTAAAATGTGATCCAGTATTAACTTTAAACTTACACTTGAGGAGGTTTGACTTTTAAAATGGCTGCCTTTTTGAGATAGATTGAGTAAAATAAGTTAAGGTAGAGACTCAATCCAGTTGAGTTTTATGATGCTGCTGAATTTTTTTCAAGATACTGGTTCAGCAAGGAAACTGTTATGGAGCTGAACAGGAAGACTGGTCCAACAGCTGTACCATCAATGCACCAACTCCTCACCCTGAGATTTTATACCACCGGATGTTTCCTGTTCTCTTTATACATCCATGAAGGGGACCAGTTTGGCCAACACAACTCCACTGACTGCCAATAGTCAGCAGGGTGTCTAAGACAACAGCAAGTCTGAAGAACCAGTACATCCAGTTCTCTCCAGCGGGGGAAACAGCTGCTGGACTCTACAGTTTTTCTCAGAGGAGAACCATCATGAAGAACCTTTTAGCTAGTTAGCAAACGATGTATCATTTATACAGAGCATTTATACGGTAATACAGAGCAGCCGTAAGGTAATGGTTATAACACCCCCTCCCCTTTTATACTTACTAGGTCCAGACAGCATGCAAATTTATTTATTTTTATTTATTCAGCCTTTTTCATTTATTTATTTTAATTTGGGTAAGCAAGCTTCTCTATACTGATTAATTTAATTTCAGTTTAAATCAATAAACAACAATAAACTAATTGTGCAACAGAGCTCCTGCTTAATTTTCAATCTGGATTTACTCATTTTAAACCTAGTGTTGCTAAAGTCTGATTAGAACTAATTATAGATTAAATTAATTTTTGTTGGTGCAGCCCTCTCTTAATGTTTGTGTAGAGTACTGGTTCATCTTTTTGGGTTGTGACCCCTTGATACAAGTGTCAAACCAGCAACTGTTTGACAGTGTGAGTATGGAAAATCATATTGAAGGGTCACAACCCAAAAAGATTGCGAACCAGTACTCAACGCTAAGCTCTGACACTGTGCTATAGAACACGTTCCTTAAGGAAAAGCATATAAATCTCCATCAAATAATCAAAATTAATCACAATCTGCGAGGCAAAAGGAGAAAAGAGAAGCAAGAGATCGCTCTTCTTCTTCTTCTGTCAGTGAGAGAAGCAGAATGGTAATTTGTTTGTGCAGCAGAGCCTTCATGCTGCCATCAGAGCCGGCTGGCCTTGACTCAAACCAAACACATCAGTGCTCCTCTCTCCCTCGCCGTCGCTCTCGCCGTGTCTGCCGAACAAAACAAAATGCTCTTATCGTGCAGAGAGGAGGAGGCAGTTATTAGCACTCTGATGAGTCTCTTGGCCTCGGTCTGGGTTTTTTTTCCTTTTTTTTTGCGTATTCCACTGGCTGATTCAATTACAATAGTGAAGTACAGTGCTACAGGTGGTGTATGTAAATGTAAATGTAAAAAGCGGTTATTTGCTTGAGGTGATGACAGCATATATAGGAGATGGACACACAAACACACACTGACGCACACTGTCACTACATCTGTGACAGCGGGGCGCAGCGGTTATGTAATTAGACATCAAGTGAATTCTATCTCAGCGGTGCGGTAATAAACAGGCAGAGAGACACGGAGAGGGTCAGCTACCTGTGAGGCAGGTCAAACACTGCTGTACATTCATGCCGTCAACGCCACCGCCCTCTGTATCTCTCGCTCCGTCTCGCTAAAACATGCATAGCTGGTGTTCAGGTCTATAAATAACCCGGCGCTGTCAAGCTGTCAGGTGGATTAGTGTGTACTGAGTGTATGAGATGGCCTCAGGGCGGCCCCGGGGACCATGGAGACAAACTAACTACCCAGTTACACCTCGAGTCAGAGATGAGCTGGATTAAATTAA
Source organism: Thunnus maccoyii (assembly GCF_910596095.1). Lineage (NCBI taxonomy): Eukaryota > Metazoa > Chordata > Actinopteri > Scombriformes > Scombridae > Thunnus > Thunnus maccoyii. The sequence continues at coordinate 20,734,071 of NC_056555.1, read as the reverse complement.
TATCAATTTCGTTAAAGAGCGATTTTTAATATTGATAAATATTACTCGAATAGCCCTCGGTGCTTTATTTGTAACAGCAGTCGTTCGTAGTTTCACAATCCTGAGAAATTTGACTTGTCAAATATAAGAATGTCAGTTTCCAAAAGCAAAAAGGAAGAATCTACAGACTTGTGTCTAAGAAATGAGAAACGGTGGCAGTGAAAAAGGCATCATATCAAAAAGACCTTAGAAGTATCACTTTTGCTGATCTCAACACTGAGATCTTTGCCAGGAAGACAGTGATGATTATGTCAACTCAAAAGTGTCAGTCTCTGCATCGTTTTCTTCTTTTTTCTTTTTTTTTAATGTGCATTTCTATTTCTGGCTCGAGTATTAAAATCAGTTTTTAACTTGTCTGATTTTACTTCTTCTTCTCTCTGTGAGAATTTTGTGTGAGTGATTTTTTTCTTTACACCCAACTTCTATCTGCTTTTATAACAACAGAACATGTGGACAAACTGCACGTTTTTGCAAGTGTTGACACATGCAAACATATCAAGTCTGTCTTAAAACAACAGTCAGGAGCCCAAATGAACATTGAGGTTTTTCTTGCTGTAATCATTCCTCCTGTTCATACTGACCATTAGAAGATCCCTTCATAATGCACTACTAATGTATTTAAAAGTTTAAGCAAATATGAAGCTTCAGCATCCAATGAGTCAAATCAAGTAGATATCTTTCAACGTTACAGTCTTTTTAAATCATAAATAGACTGTACTTGTATAGCGCTTTTCTTGTCTTCCGACCACTTAAAGTGCTTTTACACTACAAATCACATTCACCCATATATTCATACACTGATGGCACAGCCATCAGGAGCAATTTGGGGTTAAGTATCTTGCCCAAGAACACATTGGCATGTGGACTGGAGGAGACTGGAATCGAACCGCTGATCTTCCGAGTAGTGGACGACCCGCTCTACCTCCTGAACCACAGCCATCCCAGTTAGTTTAGTGACAAAGTCCCTCTTTGTGTTACTATACTTCCACCGCAGCTCAACAGGGAAACACTGTCCGAGGACACACAAAGAGGGAATCTGATGCTAAAAAAACTGTGAATGTGTCAGATATCCACTTGATATGACTAACTCAGACTGCTGAAACCTCATATAAGCTTCACATCAACTTTTAAATGACTGTGTGGACACACTGTGGATTTTCGGCCTCCATCACTTCCATTGAAAGCTCATTTGAAGGATCTTTTAACACCAGTATGAACAGGAGGAATGATTACAAGGCAAGGAAAACCTCTTTCACTGCTCATATGGACACCTGACTGTTGTTTTAAAACAGACTTGAAAAACTGTGAAATCATCCTTTAATCACAAAAAATAAGCTTGCGGTTCAAGCTGAATTCTGTCGATGAAACTTTTGCACAAAGCCAGGATGGATCATCAAGTTTCTTGGGGCAGATTATGAGCACACTCACGTGCACGAGGACATGCAACAAGCACACATACTTCTACACGGGAACCCACACGGATGTGGACAACAAGCACACTCTTGTACAGTGTTTGGACTTGACATTGGGAATCGATACACTCTGATCAATACTGTTGGCTTCTCTGACTTCACACACACCAGCTGCAGTTAAGACGATGCCAATGGCACAGATGGAAGTTTTTTTTTGTGTGTGTGTGTATTTGGAAAGCTATCAAAAAGCTTTCGGCTTTGACAGCAGAGTGTTAGCAAGTCTATATTCCAGTCCTACCTGAGCACCCACCACTGGTTCTTGTTACTCATTGTTTCCCTGCAGAGTTTTTTTTTTTTCCTCCTTTCCTTTTTATTCTTTGCTCTGTGTTTAGTCGCTTTAATCTTCTTCATGCTTTCCGTCACTGTGTAAGCCTTTCACAGCCACTGCCCAAGGCTGCATCCATCAAAGCAGTCAAGGCACCACAGCCAATTGATTCCCTAATCGAATATCATTATTACCAGCAATTAGCTTGCACTATGACTTCAGTTAAAATCGCTAATTAACAAATGTGGGCTCGAGTGTGTGTGTGTGTGTGTGCGCCGGGAAGACAAAGTGTAAGTCTTCGTAAACACGAGTGTAACGTGCCGCGTCTCCATACGGTGAGATGTTTAGGAGATCCTATTAATCACTTCGTCGCCGTTGTGGCGTTTAACGCGGGGACCACCGTGGCGACGGGGGCCCACCTGTTTGTGTCTAATGCTCGCTCAGCAGATGGCCCACCCAAGGCGTGGTGTGGGCTAATTGCTGTTGATTCATACACAACATCTAACATCCTTTTTTTTTTTTTTTTTTTTAATGGAGACATGCTTTTCTTTATTGAACAAAGAGGAGGGGTGTCACCTGACAGATATAATCTAAAAGTCTGTTTCAGAGGCTGTTTCGCCAATTATTGCAATTATTTATTATGTCAAGTTCTCTCACCTCTTTTTTCCCCGTCTCTTCTTTTGTTCTTTTAAATTTAATTTGGTGCAGTCCACTCGGTACATACATAATTTTTATGGATTTATTTCAGCTTTTGTGTATCATATCAGCACTTGGTGATTATTGTTTACTATGCAAATGTGTTTTTCTCATTATCTAAATGAATCCACCTTTGACTTTGTTATTTTGTGACCCTCTGCTATCACTGTCAGCAATATATATAATACAATAATGAGGATACAGTCACAGCAATATTACTGGGCGTAGTGGAAATTCTACTTTAAAGGATAGATTCACAATTTTTCAAGTAAAACAACGTTGAAACAGGCTCGCTGTAATCATTCTTTCTGTTAATACCGACCATTAAGAGATACCCTACAAATGCACTTTCAATGTAAGTGATGGGGGCCAAAATCCACAGTTCTCATTTTGAGGGACAATGTGTTTAAAAGTTTCTCTGAAGCTTATTTGAGTCAGATGAAGTTTTTCACAGTTGCAGTCTTTTTAGTGTTTTCCTGTTCAGCTGCAGTAGAAGGATCATAAAACAACAAGAGGGAATTCTGCACTAAAAATATAACAACTTTTTTGAGAGATATCTACTTGATTGACTAATAGCCTCAGCTTCAAATAAATATATGGTGTAATGGTTTTATACAGTATGTTTATACACTGATAATTATTGATTCTAAATGGCTGAAAGGTGTGGATTATTTTTTAGTAACTGGACGTGTGTGACACAGGTGTTTGTTTGCAGTTCTGAATTAATGCGCTGGTACTAAACTTGTAAGGACGGCAACAGTGACACTTAGCTTGTTAGCTGAAGAACATGATGGCAATTATTATCTGTGTAACCACTAACAACAACAAAAGAGGATAAATAGCTTCTCAGTGAGAACCATGCGAATTTAATTTCAAATGTGTTTTTGATATTTATATGAATCTGGACGTCCAACTTACTCCAGGAGGAGAAAAGAGAGGACTTTTGAAATAAAGTTAGTTGCCGTGGAGTTGCAGTGCTGTGGGTCTGTGGATAGTCAGAGTGAGAGGTGACAAGAGAAAGAGGAGCTACCGTGTCTTTATGACTGTGAGAGAGAGTGAGAACGATGTAACGTTAACCCTGCTGGAAAGGCAGTTTTAATCATTTTCTTTAGCAGGATACAACGCTGTTGTCCGTTCTTGAGATTGAAGAGCAATCTGCAAAATTTCTCCTTCTCTCCCAAATTCAAAACTTAGGATTTTCAAAATCTCCGGCCCAGCGTGCAGTCCACTTCCTGTTTAGCTTGATGTCCCCTAGCAACACAAAAAGCAGGAGTCCCAACACCCAGAATATTACAGAAAAGAAAGTTTAAAATGAGTAAAACAGTAATAACATGAACAAATTACATGTTTAATTTGATTACATATACCCTCTTGCTTGCAAGTGGCGATGATAATGCATGATTGTAACCTCAGCTCTTAGCTTAGCAACCGCATCCATCACAGTCATGGAATGTACTTTTGGTTATATGAAAATGGTAAGAGATACACATCTGTATATTACACATTTCTCTCTAAATGATATATAATATAAGGCTCTGAGTGGCAGTCTTCTTTGGCATGGATGTCATTTCTATGCTTTGGTTTATTCCAGATGTTTTCCTCCATAGTTGCAGTAATAATCTGGTGGTTTCAGTGGAGAGTTTTAGTCTAAACTACAAGTTCTTCCACCCTGGCAAAGATAAAGTTCATCGGATACGCTGACTACTCACTGAGTTTTTTTGGCGTGTCATATCAGCCGCACCTTAATAGACTCAGGTTTGAACTCACAATCACAAAAAGCACACAAAAAGAAACACACTGAAAGGAGAAAGAAAGGAAGGATGGAGGTGACCTCAGTAATTCATGTCGAGTCAAATGTCAGTGAAGTGGGGGGATGGAGAGGGCGGACGGGCGGCGGGGGGGGGGCTTTTAGCTCAACGGCGGAGGTCTGGAATGGAAGGTTGGAGAGTGGTGAGTGCGGTCATGGTCCGCGGGTGTCTGCTGAGGTCTTTGTTAAGACCCATTCTCTCGGTGACTGCGGGGGGAAGCGGAGAGCGTCGGGGCCGGTTCGAGGAGACAGAGAGGAAATCAATGGAGCTGCTGGAGACCATCCTCTCGCTCGGCACGGCGCTCACACTCACACGGCTCTTGTGGCTTTCTCCTGTTCTCTATACCTCAGCTTGTCCCCTTCTTTCCCTTTTATTTCCACTCTCCATCTAACAGTTTGCATTGGTTTCTGTCGTCCTGTGTCGCCAGTGTCTGTCTCTTTTCTTCATTTTCTTCCCTTTTCCTCCCTTGACGGTAATACTGTACAAGCAACAAGGCTAATATGTATTGGACATTCGCCAGTTTGGATCTCAGAAATCTGTAGCTTAGCTTGAATGTGCAGCTTATGAGGGAGCTGAATATCATGAATAATAACTACCAAGCTTCTTACTGTAATAACACACACACACACACAGGCTCACACGATGCCTGTACTCGTGTTGTACGCAGCCACGATTGCCCACAGCTATCATCCATTGTTTTAGACGTTTAATTGGAAACACAAAAGCAGCCCACGCTCCTGCTAATACACACAGTGCATCCAGCCCCCAGAGATCTCACCAAGATACATTTACAGTCTCCCCCACAGGGGGAACAGGACCGAACGGCACCGTTCAACCTCCATCTGTCTCCCCTTGTAAGGCCTCGACGCTCAGGGACAAAACACTTCTCTCCTCAGTCCTCAATAAACAATGTGTGGGCCAGTAAGCGCAGCTCCCCGCTAAAAGACTTCTGAATGCAGCTGACCACAGCTTATCTGACTGTATATCGATAACAACGCTACATTTTTAATGCTCCGCTTCCTCGAATTCGAGCCTATTAATCTGGCTGGACTGTTAACAGGGAGAAAAAAAAAACACAAGAACGCCTTAAGGTTTCATACAATATCTTTGCTCCTTTGTAACTTAACTTTTCCAGAATAATGTATGAAGGTGCAAAGTGCATTTCAGTAGCAGCTTGTCGGGCAAACTAAACCTCTTCGTCTCTACTTGATATAAGAAGTGTTCACACTGTACTGGTGATAAAAATGTCAAAAAGTCCTAATTCTACTAATCGGGGCATTTGAATCATAGAAAAAAATGTGTTTTTGATTAAGTGGGTAATAGATTAGTACACTTGTATCAAGTCTCCTACAAAAAGTCTGCTTGATTTACGCACACTATATTTAAAATTAAAGGGTCTTGGTTGAGTTTTACAGTCATATAAGTTCTCAGTTTTGTAACTTTTTTAAGTGATAAAAGTGCTAATTATCTATCATGGGCATATGGATGATTTTGGCATCTATGTCTTCACAAGTTTACTATTTTTGGTCATCATTCATATCAGACAATAACATTTTACATACCTGCTTAACTGTTGAGTCGAGTAGGACTGTCAACTCACTGTGCAGTTCTGCAGAGCAAGTTCTGGTCCAGTATGCAACTTACACAAGTGTGATGTGGAGACTTGAAGCCTCCAGTGTACAAACACTGATTGATTGAACTTTACAGTGAAGGAGGAAACATCTTGTGTCCAGCAGGAAAACTTTTGAAACAAAAAAACATTTGCATAGTCATTGTTTCTGGGATTTTTAATGAGGGAGAAGGAGGATTTGTCATTTTAAGGATTTTAACTTGGTAATTATAATGTTTTTGTGGAAAAACCATATTAGATAAACATTGTTGTTCCAAGCAGATTATTATTTATATGTCTTAAGGAGGGGATCTTGAAGTGAAAAGAAAAACTAACTGGTAGTGAAAATGTCCATTAGGATCATCCATTTAAATTAGCCTGCGCTCACATCTACGGTAACTACAGTGGGTCAAGGTTAAACCAGGAAGCACACCTGCAAAATCTAACCTGTGTTAAGGATGGACAGTTTGAATAATAGGGATGTGCAGAGATCCCAGTATTTGTATTTGTATCTGTATTTGTATTCGAATAAAAGTGGAAAGAGGCTTAAAAATACTGTTTTTGTTTTTATGACACTTTTAATTTTAGAGAATTAAAGTGTTCATGAATAAACTACCTTACCTCTGGAGTCTCCCAGATCATAGACGACTGCACTGACTACTAAGCTAAAACTTTACTCAACGCCTCTTCGCAGAGAGACCTCTACCTATTTATACACCCATAACACAGAGACAGCACACCGTGTAACGTGTAGAGAAGAACTTTAAAGGTGATTCTTGCTTTGCACTTTTCATTTATTGCCTATTTTTTACAACCTAACTTTGTGGAAAGGAGAAGGGGAACAACAGGTCATGGAGAGTCCCTTGGGAGCACTTTGTCAGTAGCTCAACTTTATCTCTGGGGAACACCCCCAACAAATAATTTTTAAAATATTTGTATGAAACAAATATTCATATGAAACCCACTATTTGTGCTTTGCTGAATAATGTATTTGTATTCGGGCACACTTCTATTGGATAACAGTTTAAATGTTCGCTTTCAAACAGCCATAAGAAAGTGAAAAATAAATCAAATAATGGATGAACTGTGGATTTGTTTAAAAACCGCTTGTGTTATTTTCCCCAGTGGACTCAGTTAAAGCCATTTTGGGGGTTAAAATGTACAATACAATGTAACTAGCACTAGGTGCATCATTACATTTTCCAGTAATGCACAGAATGATGCTGTGACACCTCATATCTGGAGTCAATATACGGTATATTAAGAAAAAATAGTCTGTCTTGTCTCATTAGCCTTCCAGGTGTTAAAGCGTGCAGTGTACAGGGTTTTTTTTGCACTGCTGGTGAGAGTTAGTTAGTTTTAAATAAAGAACAAAATGGCAAAGGTGGCTGGATGATTGAAGCAGAGATGATCTTATTATTTTAAATTAAGTCCAAGTCAGAGTCAACAACAACTGATCTGTTGAAGCTTGGATCAGAAAATCTTTAAAGATCCCCTCCAGAGATATATTAAGACAAATAAACATAATCTGCTTGGAACAATAATGTCTGATATGGTTTTTGCCACAAAAGAAAAGTATACTTACCATTTCAAAATCCTTAAAATGGCATCTACTCCTTCTCTCTCAATGCAGAATCTATGAATATGTTTAACTATTGGACACCAGACATCTCCTACTTCACTGTATAGTCCGTTCTCAGTGTTTGTGCACTGTAGGCTTCAAGTTTCCACATCACAGTTGTGTATGATGCATACTGGACCACGATTGGCTCCAAACAAGTTGTGATGTCACAAATCATGCTCATAGGCCCGCCCCTTTAAACTCAGATTTTCAATGAGCTCAGAGAAACTTTCCACTTTCAGCAGATGAACGTGAAAACATCCTTCTAGTGTCAAACTCTGCACATACATCATTCTGCACAGCGAAGCTCAAACATCCAACAGAAGTAAACAAGAAGTAAAACATATTTTGTGAGCGGGGTGGGGGGGGGACTTTTTACCTCATCACATTACAGATGAGATGATGGTGAGAACGCCAAAACCTCAGTAAACAGACATCACTTTCACGCCAGCTGTGAGGCAATAACACAAGAGAATTTGATGAGTTGCTGCCTGAGTCTAAAGTAAAATCTGCCAAGACGAATTCTGAATAAGACAGCGATGGGAGGTCAGGGTCAGTTTTTTCGTTACAAAGAAAGTAATGCAAAAGTAAGACATGAATCTCAGCAATTAAGTTGGAGAATAAAATGTTATAACCAACAGGAATGATGGTTGAAAGTATAAAAATATGACCCTGGTCATACATTTCAGACAGAAGAAATTTGCTTTAAGCACATAAAGTCATATGATGACAGCTATGAAAGGATGATTTCTTCAGTGTAATGATGTATTCTGTGATGACAAGGCTATCACAGCAGTATGCTGATAAAGAACACAACTGCTTTAAGTGGAGTTATAGGAATTAGACCATTAGGCTAAATCAGCTAATTACATGGAGATTTTCTTACCGTTCCTCCGGCTAATTAATTGGAATGACTACTACCACTGTGTTCAGGAAATGACTCCTCTCACAGCAGATGAGGTAAATTAAAAAAATAGTACATTAGGCACTTTCACATGCACCTGAGAGGTAGAGAGGAGCAAGTTTTTATCCACCTCTTCCTCCCATTATAACACCTTATAGTCAAGAAAAAGATCAACCACTTAATTTTCACCCGCTAAGAAAAATATGCCAAAGAAGAGAGTTCGGGAATGTAAGACTCTTATTCTCTGGTGTTTAATCTAGCAGCACACTGTACTTAGCTCAGTAAAATGTGAGCCAGGTACAGCGGGAGAAGCACATCAGTTGTTTTAGCGAATGTCTATAAACGACATTTGTTTATGTCGGAGTAAAGGAGGAAGTCAGGTGACTTTGTTATGGGGTTAAGGTGGTTGAGGTGGATAAATGGGTTAATAAAACTTTAAAACAGGAGACCGCTGTTCACTTCCTGTTTTCTACTGTCAGTCAACGTTGGATTCTTTTAACAATAACCGCGGTCGTTTCCTAACTGTACCCAAATGGTTATTACTGTAACCATGATGACAAAGGTCCCCTAATCTTAACAAAGTACTTATTTTAACCCAAACAAAGATCTTTTTCCACCCATAACCATTTAGTTTTGTGCCTAAAATGAATATTTGGCATTTTTACTTGGAAAAAAAAACATACTTACACGATTTGATTGGTTATCAAAATTGTTAATTTCCTGTTAGTCAAATATTTTTTTATAATTAGTTGATGCTCTTGTTTCTAACATATGTATGTAGCCTGATATGAATAAAATCATTATCAATTTAAATAAGAATAAAGGAGGTAAATTCATCATTTGGAGACGTCAAGTGGCAGCTAGCAAAATAATTTTTTATTTAATCATCAAGTGATGCCAGTAAATGTTTTTTCTAAGATAACGTACTTATTCTGTGATGTTTGAGATCATTTTAACTTTTGTTTTAATGTTTCACTTTATCACTTTTTTTTGTGCCCTGAGACAGTTTCCAACCGGTGACGACACATCAACAACTGAAAATGAATTTTGGCAAATAGCTCTAGCTGATCTCAATTAGAGGTTGCATCTGTGCTTAAGCCAATTACGCTCATCCACTTCAAAACAAATGACTCATTATGTGAACATTGCATTCTGTAAGGCCAGGAAAAACAATGAAGAGAAAAGTGTTTACTGTCACATCTGCGGTTTTAGTGCGGAAACAAGGCAGGACAAAAAAAAAGTGAAGTTTATATAAATTCATTTAGGACAGATTTGGAGCTCTGAAAGAGAAAAAAAACAGCAGAAGAAAGAGTGCAAAGACACGTCAGTGATGTTGTGTTCATTACAGCCTCTTCCTGACCAACTGAATAGTCGCCTCCATCCACCTAGTGTAACCATACAACTCCCACTCTCACAGCATATAAAGTCTCTAACCTTGAAGGCACTCAAGCTGTAAATTGACAGTCAAAACACTGCTGGCTTTTAACCAGAACCTTGCCGTGGATTTCCGAGTCAAGTCTGGTGGTGAGTCGTTAACTCTGTGAGACCGAGAATTGCTAAGAAGTAGAGAAGAAGAAGAAAAAAAAAAACACAAGTACAGAGTGAACTCAAGAACCAGACCTGAACAGAAGAATAAAAGTACAGCTAAGAAAAAAGAACAAGTTAAAAGATGAATGAGGAGTGATGAGAGGAAGGAAGTGTGTTGGGAAAAAAAAGAGCCTACACACACACACACACACACACACACACACCTAGCTCTTACTACAGACAGAGAGAGAGAGAGAATGGGTATTTAGACAGAAAGATAGAGAATTATTAACGGATGGATAGACAGAAAAAAACAGATATTGATAGTGAAAGAGTACTGCAGTGTCAAAAGAATACGGACACCAGAGCAATAAACTCATTCTAACATCTCCTCTCCTTTGGGAAGACTTACCATGAGAGTATTTTCCACATAGAGAAATATATATATATAGAGAGAGAGATATGAAGATATAGAGATAGAAAGAGAGGGAGATAGAGAGAAATAGAAAGATTGTGATAGAGATAGAGTGAGACAGACATACGGAAAGATGGATGGATGATAAATAGAGATTGAAAGGTAGACTGAGTGATAGAGAAAGATGACAGAGAGAGAGAGGGAGATATGATAGAGAGGTAGAGAAAAAGAGATGCATACGGAGAGAGATAAATAAAGAGTCAGGGAGACAGAGAGCCAGACAGAGCGAGATAAAGAGTTACTGATAGAGTGAGATAATAGATATATAGCTAAAGTGAAGTGCATAGATAGAGACGCCGGACAGATACTGTTTATATATACTGTACATAGAGAGATAGACAGACAGAGAGATAAAGGGAGAAACTGTATAGACACTGTAGATGGGTTGCTAGATAGACAGACAGATAGACGGACAGAGCGAGAGAGTTAATTCCAACTCTCACAGACTCGTTCACAGGTGTGGGTGGGTGGAAGAGGAGGAAAAGAACGAGGGAGAGAAGGGGAGGGGGGGGGAACAAAAAAAAAAAAAATCAAATGTCTGGGTTTTCACACCGTTAATTTAGCCGTGCAGAGCCCCGTCGCAGCATTCTCTCACTCTTCCTCGCTCCTGTCGGAAACATGCTAATTAGGGAAGCCGACTGACGTGAGCGAGGTTTAAAGGGTAATTAGCATAAAAATCCTACATGCTGTATTTTTACTTTCTCTAATCAACACCCTCACACGTACACATTTTTCAGATGTGAGAAAAAGCGGTTTGACGCAATTAAAATGAAAATTAGCATCGGGGGAGGGTGGGGGGGTGAGGGGGTGGAGGGGGGAGGGGGGACAAAATGTTCTTCCCTTGCATTTTGTTGTTTTTCTCGCACGGCACTTTTTTTTTTTTTTTTTTTTTTTTTAAGACTCAGAAGAAAGAAAAACAGCTAGATAATGTAATTGTTTTTACAAATAGGAGACATGTCGAGCGACAGGAATGCAGTGTTCTCTGTGTAGCTGCTATCTCATTTCCTGTCACCGACTGACAATCTTATCTTTGCCACTCGGGAACGTCGATTCACTGTACTCGGCATTGTGAAAAAATATTTTTTTTTCTCTTATGCAGTCTCTCGTGTAGTTTTTTTTTTTTTTTTTAAAAAAAAGACAACAATCTTCTCTAGATACAATGATGATTGCACAAATGTTGGCTGACACTTTACTTGAAGTGGTGCTTAGAAGGCATCGAAACACTATAAGTGCATTGTAAACACATTAAACGTCGTGTTAAGCTCGGGTTTAAGCCGCTACTCAGGTCAGGTCATAACAATACCTTCCTGTACTTCAGCTGACAAGTAGCAGCAGAACAACACAGCAGGCACACATGTATCCAAGTTATTGAGCAAATACAATGTTATTACTCCAAATAACTAAGAAACAGGTCTGGTTGAATGCCCATACATGAATTATTCATCCTTTCAAAAGAGTAACACATACACGTAAATGATACTACTAACAAATGGTATTTTGACTAGCAGTATGTCTTAAATGTTAAATTTTCAATGATCCAAGAATCCTTGATATTTTAGAAAAGAAATGATACAATTCAAATATATTTTTCTATGAAATATGTTAATTGAGTGGATAAAAAGACAGGCAAGAGTGAACATTTCATTACTTCTCAGTTCACAAGATCTATAAATATTTGAAAAACCAAAGTAAAACTAATGTATGCCTTGGGAAGCATTTCAGACCGGCTGTCAAATAACTTTCAATTAGGCAAAAATTTCATTTTCTCCATAACTAATTCTGAATTATTGCAGTATCTCGACAGCCGGCACTTAGATCAAACTCTCTGCTCAATTTCTACTCAGAAAGTAACAATGCAGGAATTCATTTTTTGTCTCTGTGCCCAATTTGTTCATGATACCCTACAAGGAAAGACAGGAGGAGGAGCGACAACTTGACCTTGGTTAGAGGCTGGAGCCCCGTCTCTGAGCACCATATTGCCCCACACCTGGGAGGCCCAGGGGGGATGGGAGAACCCGTCGGCCCCGGGAACTCTACAGATGGACCGGAGCAGCAGTAGAGAGAGAGAGGAAGGGCCTGGATCAGGGTATGGAAGAAGGAAAGAGGCCCTGTGATGCCTTCAGGGATCCATATGCTCTGTTGACTCAAGCCAGTGACACCAATGATTGTGATTGGTTCAGAAATAGGCCAAACTTACAGTGAAAACTATTGAGAGATCATTTGACAGACCATTTAAGATGATGTTTCTGCAAAACATTTATCCTCATCAGAGTAGAAACACTCTTAAGCAACACCACTGAATCCTGGATTCATGCAAACTTATTGGGAATCTGATCAAAATATTTGATAAATGTTTTAATCTGATTCAAAAATAAATTTCAAGCAAATGAGCTTCAACCAAACAACCAAGTCTACAGTAAATATGTAAGTAAACAAACTACATAATATGTATCATACTATGGACACTATGGACAGGAGACAGTGGACCATATTTGGCAAAAAGGTGATATCAACTCAGAACAGGAGAACCAGTACATGAGTGTAACCTTATATAACCTTAAAAGTTAAGTCCAAATGTCAAGAAAAGTTCAATTTAAAATAGTCTGTCAAGTGTCACTTTTCTTACTTGTTTCATCAAAATTTCCCACTCCTTCCTGCGATCTCTCTGCCTCTCTTATCCACAATATTAAACCTACAATATGACATTTTGCACCATGACGGAGGAAGCAAATTGTGTTGCTTGGTGATTGGTTGGTTCCAGCCCTTTGACACACCATCCAACATCTCCAGTTTGTTTATTGACAGCCATTTCCCCCTGTTGGAGAAACAATCAACCAATCAGAGCTCTGTTCTGCATGCGAGACAAAGAATGGCAATGTCATCTTCCCACAAAGATACAGTGATAAATGGTGACTAAAAATGGCCACCAAGGTGAGCGAACTGTCAATCACAGCTGTCAATCAATGCCCACACGACAGTCTTCCAATCTTATTAAAAGGAAACTTCAGGATTTTTCAACCTGGACCCTATTTTCCCATCATTTTGTGTTTAAGTGACTAATAGGGACAACAATGTTTGAAATTGGTCCAGTATTGAGCTCTGTTTGTTATTGTTTCCAACCAAGTCTTGCTCAAGGAGAATTCTTGCTCTGAAATCTCACAAGAGTTGAGTTGTTGCAGGAAGACAATAGTGGAAACGTGAGTGAGAGCTGAGGAGAAAATTGCCAGGAAGAGTTTGTTGTGTTGGAGTACAGAAAGCATAGCTTAGACGTTATCTAAAAGATTTTCAAAGTCATGGCTGAATATTTAGCTGATTATTTAGCTGTCTTCCTGCAACAACTTAACTCTCGCTAGACTTCTACTTGAGACTTACCACAATGTTGTCAGACACTTATAATAACAATCTGAGCCTGTCAGTGGCAAAAACATGCAATCCTAGTGGATATACATTGACGGGACGCAATTACCCCAAAAGATTACATTGAAGCCCATTTCGCAGCTGCTGGCTGAAGCGCTTTCACTCAATACTGGACCAATTTCAAAAAATGTTATCCCCATTAGTCTCTTAGGCACAAAATGATGGGAAAATAGGGAAAAATCCTGAACTTTCTCTTTAACAGGGCAATCATTTCCAAAAATAACCACCAACACACTTAATAGAGGGCCAGAATTTAGTGATTGAGACCATAATGACTTAGTATTTCTGGAGAGAAATTAACGCTTTTTGAATGGGAGTCAGTGGGAGCCCGCATCTAGTGGCTGTTGGTGGTATTGCACTTTAAGGTACTTCTACACTGGATTTAGCCACAAACAGTGGTAGCTGCCATGAGCATTTAACACATTTGTTAGTGTGAGTAACACTGAACCTAAACATTACTTGTGTTTGTTTACAAGACAACTCCACAGGGATCCTTTAATTGGCTGTGCATGCAAGTAAGAAGTTGGGGACGTTTTTGTCATGTCACTCCTGTGGTGACACCTACTGGTTGAAAGCCAGTGTCCCGCTCCACAACGAGCTTTTGCTCCTTACTATATTTCATCAGAGAGTTTTTTTTCCATTCTTGCTTAAAACATGTTTCTTGTTCATATTTTAAGATAAATCTACTGTTGCACTGGTTGAAAAATTGGAATAATTGGTGGTTGTAACATACCTAAAGTTGTTATTCTGCCAGATTTCAACCAATTACATCTCCAATGAGGCTTTGACAGCATCATTACTAATGGACACAAGATAATTTCTGATGTGTTATTTTTCTATTGTGACTTAAATGTAAAACATAAATATTGTGTATTGCCATTTTCATTTGTTTTCTCTCTCTCTGTCATTGAGTTGTCTCCACAGACGAGGATGAAGACTGCCTGATGTAAAGGAGAGTGAGGTCATCGGTCTCCTGACTGGAGAGCGAGGTGCTGCTGATGCTGATGATGACACAATGTGCAGTGCGGTGGCGGCGGTTGCCAAGACAATTATCACCTCCTGTATCGGCGTCGGAGGTGTGAGACCCGCCCCAGCCCGTCCCCACGGTGATGTCACCGTTACCACGGCGACTCAGCACATAGGCCAGAAGTGTTGCCAAGCCTGGCAGGGGAGTGAGGGGGCTGCTTGTACCATTACCATACCCCCTCGCTCCCCCCTTCTTCGAAATGCCACCACCCTTCTTTCCCACCGTCTTCAGCCCTTCTCATCACCCCGTGCCATTTCCCTCAGAGCTGACTGCCATCTGTGCTCTGAGAAATACTCCCCATTTGTTTTTTGTTTTTTTCTGGATCTCTCATCCACTCATCTTCTGTCTTCTGACTTGCAGGATGCTGCCGCGGGGGTTCTCAAACTCTTTCATGTCAGAGGCCCCCAAATAAGCCCATATTAGTCCACAGACCCCCCTATAATAAGATTTTATCCGAGGAAGCCATATGGGAGCATCTTTGTTGATTTAGTATTGAATTTCAGAACTAACTGCACTGTATTGTGGGGGGTGATAACTGTGATTACTCATTCTTATACATTCTGTTACTGGGGTCATTTCTACTAAATTGAATTATAGTGAATTTTTGTTTTGTTAGGGGCCCCCAAGAACCGCTTTAAGGACCCTGGGGAACCCAAAACCCCACTTAGAAAGCAACTGCAGCTGAGTATAGAGAGCACGAGACAACCAGAGAGCAAGAAAGAGTTGCAACCTAAAACTAATGTTCTTTTCCTCCGAAGGGCTAAATGTAATAATCAGTCCTCAGGCTCTTCTCTGCAGCTGTCAGAAAGATCAAGTTACAGCCCCATATGAGCTAGCACAGAAAGTGAGTGTGTTTGTGCAGAAGTGTGTCTGTATGTGTTTCAGCAGAGCGTACTTAACACGCTGAATTGCCATCTGCATGTCTACAAAACCAGTTGGGCTACTGCACCGAGCAAATGACCTTACAAGGAACATAAAAAAATCATATCCTTAATTCTTACCTATCTTGACACTTAAATTTATTCTATCCTATCCTTTTCTATTCTTATCTTTCACAGCATCTTCTCTTCATCTTATCCTTATATTTATTCTCAAACTTAATACCCCATTTTATCTTTGTAGTTATCCAGAAATATAAAGGATAAAATGTCAGAGAGAAAATATAAATATATGTAAGATAAGTATTAAAATGTTAAAGTGCATATTTTCAGTGAAGGAAAAATCTAAAATGTACATATGTCACATTTGTAGGCCGACTATATGATACAAAATGTATACATGGTCAGAGACATACGCCCTGGACAAGTTCATAGTCCTAATGGTCTGAAGAAAAAAGCTTTTTCTGAGTCTCTGTGTTGGACTTGCAGCTACGGAGGCCTTTGCTGGAACTGAAACAGTCCATTGCTGAGGTGGTTAGGATCCTCCATAATCCTACTAGCTCTAGTTCAGCAACTTCGGGTGCATACATCCTGCAAAGTCGGGAGTGAAGCTCTAATGGTAAATCCGGCTGAATGCAAGAGTAGTTCCCATACCAGTTAGTGATGCCCCCTTTTGTCGTGCTTTCTACGATAACAGAGTAGAAAGTCTACAGGACCTGCAGAGAGAGACTGAATTTCCTGAGCTGTCTGAGGTGATAGAGGTGTTGCCTCACCTTTCTCGCCAAGATGTCTGTGTGAATGTCAGATTCTCAGTGATGTGGACTACCAGGTACTTGAAGATGCTTACTCACTCCAACAAATGCTCCATTGATTCTCAGGAGTGTATAGTTCCACTGCTACTTCCTCCCAAAATCCACAACCAGCTCCTTGATTTTGCTGATGTTCAGTAAGATGTTATTAGCCTTGCATCATGACCTCTTCCAGGTCTCGTCATTGTTGGTAATCCAGCACACACAGCCACACAGTCAAAGAGTACAGCAGGGGCCAGAAAATAACCTTGAGGGGCACCTGAATTGCAAAAAAACATGGTAACCACCTGGATTCTGGCAGTCAGGAATTCCAGGATGCAGCCACAGAGGGAGATGCATCTTAGTTTAGTGTGTTAGCAAGCTAATAGTTGCCAATTAGCACTAAACACAAAGTACAGCTAAGGCTGATGGGATTTTTTTCCAGGTGTTGGTCATAAACCAAATTACTGAACACATTTTGACCTGATGGTGTGAGGTGCTGGATGAAAAGTGGATAAAACTCATCTTGTGGGGAGCACAAATGTCTCGACCAAATTTCATAGCAACCCTTCCAATAGCTGTCAAGACCTTCCATTAAAAAGCAAATATAAACCTGGTGGTGGCAGAAGATGAAACGCCAGGGGAGCACCAAAGTCAGTGGGACACATCTTCTTGTAATCACAAATGTCTGTACCAAATTTCATGGCAATCCATCCAATAGCTGTTGGGATATGTTAGTCTGGACCAAAGTGGTGGATCAAACTGACCGATAGACAGACCGATGCTGGTGCTAGATGGAATGGGGAAAAAAGGCAAATGTGAATTTGTTAGTGAATCTCAGAAACAAAAAACATCTGCGTCTGCACTCCTGTTAAATTACTTAAATGGCACCCAGCCATCAGTCTTATCTCTTTCATATCTTATGCAGATATACTGCAGCATGCGTGTACATACATCCATGCATTCAAGAGCAAAAAAAAAAAAAAGAAAAGAAGAAGAGATCCATTGCAATGGCTGCACATTGAATATCACAGGGTGTATTGGGCCAAGTAAACATCAGAAATTATGAGATCCCTTCCACTTACTGTGACTCTGCTCCTTAAGGACAGACAGGCTCTATCAAGTGCTGTCACTTCCATTCCATCTATTCCTCTAATCCTTTCTGTAACGGCCAGTTAAATAGCCAGTAATGCCTTTTAGCCTGTTAGTGCTGGATGCTAGTGAGCCCAGACAGACTGGGATAGACATATGGAGGGAGTCTGGCAACAGACTCACAGTCCTGATGCCAACTCCTCAGAAACATTCATACACACACACACCTACACACACCAACACTCCTTCGTATCTGTTGTCCAGAGCTCTGAGCCGTCCCTACTTCCTGCTGTCCGATTATCTCAGAACCTGCTCCACACGAGCGTCGTGGGAATTTTGGAACCTCCTCGATTTCCCATCATCCCTCTCAGCCAAGGGCAGGCATCCAGGATGAAGGCTGCTTTTCTGTACTCGCAAATGCCCACCCACAGAGAATAAGGGTGGGACGGTAGATAAAGGCAAAAGCGGCGAACACAGCGAGCACAAAGCTTTGTTCAACGAACAGTCCAAGCATGGATCGCTTCTCCCCCCCCACCACCCCCCTCACATCTTTTTGTCTGTGTCTTCTGCCTGGTACGGGTGTGCGTCAGCTCATCGCGCGTGTGTTGTCTGGTGCCTGTGCCGACAGCTGGCCTGCAAATCCTGTCCAAGAGTCACAGGTTGACTTCTATGTGAAACAAAGTAGTATTATTGGGAGACTAGACTGACGATGAGACTGCTTGCTGTCTTGATTTTTTTATTATACAAGCATGCAGATGCAGAGCAAATCACTTTTTCTCACATTGGATTGATCCCAAGCTTTGTTTGCTGTGTCATACCGTGGTTGTGTCAGTTAGAAAGTAGGTGTCATTATTGAAATGACAAATCTTAAAAAACAATAAGCTTTCAGTTTAGCTCCATCTCAAGGTTTTGAGGCAATGATGGAGCCTTTTTACATCAATAAATCATGTGATTTTTTGAGATGACACTATTTACTGTTTATTAGAATGGTCTTTTGAGTATTGGCAGCACTGTACTGGATGTCATTGGATCTGATTTGGAGGGGACGCTGATGGGAGTGACACAAAGGGAGCTTTCTCGACAGGACAAAACAGGTAGAGCTGTTCAAAATTGTGGAACTAGGGGCCTGTGGAAATAAAACCACTTCCAGCATATTGGTTGCTGTTCAATAATGCCAATCTGGGACCAATGAAGTAACAAGATTAATAGGAAATTGATTTTTCTTTTCCAACGAAAACCCTGTCTGGCTGAGACAAGGTGTTGGATTGACCATAATGTTTGCTGGTATTTGAACCAAGAGTTATTGGCTGGCTTTATCTTATCACAGATATACTGGTATCAATATATTTGGTTCCCCCTTCTTTCCCTCCATACATTTCCACATTTGTAAACCTTTTTGTGATGAAAGCCATGGGTTACAGCCAACAGGTGTACTGAAGAATTCCAGTGCAGTCCTCCATCAGGAATGGACTATAATCTTAGCATTGTGTCCCATCATTGCTCCATCCAACTGTTGTCTAATCCTTCACTCTACCAGAGAAAAGCAGCAGATGGGTCTGTTCCTTTGTGAATAATGAATGCTCTGGGATATTGTGTGAAGCCGCAAAAACCTGTTTTATACACTTTTCCATTGATGTTAATTTGACTTGACTCGACCTGCGGATAACCTGTTGTCCACCTGTCATTGTCAGCAAATGAAATCCACTGTGGTCATATTGTGTGAGTGAGAGGAGGGAGGCAGAGAGGAGTGCCCATCCTGACCTCTCCCAGTGCTCTATCAAGGTTAGAGCAGCAGGGGCCTGCACTCAAACATAGACACAGAGAAAACATCCACGTGCAATCCTACTATATACTCACTGACAACTCACTGTCAGTTCCTGTCCCGTAATATGTAGGTTGACATATATAGGAAAAAACAACTGGGAATATCATCATCATGTAGAAGTCATCCGAAATCAAGACAAACAGCTAATGTGAGCCCCCACTGAGCACCTGCTGCAAGAGGCAACCCTGACAACCCCAAGTGGCAGCGTGATGTAATAGGTTTCATTTTTGAAAGCCTGAGGACTTTGCTGCCCAGAAATTATGCAATATGGATACAGAGCTGTTGACTGACACAGTTTCTTCTCACTGCTCTGGTGGGGATGAAGATGGGGATTTCCACCTCCCTCTAGACGTAGAAATCTGTCCAGAATTTTAATTTTACTATGAAAATCATCAAAGCATTTAAAGCCTATATTCACCGTTTGATTTGTAAAGATGCTTTACTTTTCAATTACTGTTTCAATCCATCCAAGATGGCGCCACGTATGGCAGCCTCAGCACAGTGCTCTCTAGTACTTTCTTTGTTTTTGTTAATTCTCTGTATATTCAGTTAGTCAAACCCAGATATTTGTGTTGGCCCCCCTGAAGAACATAACAGGACACCGGCTGGACACCCTGCAGTTTGCCCATCAGGCAAACAGGTCAGTGACTGACACAGTCAACAGGGGACTGCCCTACATCCTGCAACACCTTGAATGTCCAGGGACATATGCAAGGATCCTGTTTGTGGACCAACACCATTATTCCGTAAATCCTCTCCTCCAAACCCTCCCAGCTCAGTGTATCCCCTGCCATCTGTCAGCGGAACACCAGCTCCCTGACAGGCAGGAAACAGCAGGTGAGGTTGGAGAAAGTCACTTCTGGTATATGGACAGTCTGCACTGGTGCGCCCCAGGGATATGTCCTCTCCCCACTGCTCTTCTCCATCTACACAACGACTGCACCTCCAAGGACCCAATTATTAAGCTCCTGAAGTTCACATATGACACTACAGCCATTGGACTCATCCAAGATGGCTTTGAGACTGCATAGCGGCGGGAGGTTGAACGGCTGGTGCTCTGGTACAGTCAGAACAACTTGGAGCTGAACACACTCAAGACTGTGGTAATGACAGCGGACTTTAGGAGACCCGCCTCACAACATGAACCACCATTTCTCGAGACCTGAAGTGCAAGACCAACATCAACTCCATTCTCAAAAAGCCCCAGCAAAGGATGTACTTTCTGCAGCAACTGAGAACATATGGTCCACCACAGGAGCTGTTGAGCTGGTTCTACATTGCAGAGTTTGAATCCATCCTGTGCACATCCGTCACGGTCTGGTTCGGAGCAGCCACAAAACAGGATAGGAACAGACTGCAGCAAACAGTAAGGATCAAATCATTGGTAATCCCCTGCCCACCCTCCAGGACTTGTACTCTTCATGAACCAGGACAGGGGCAGGGAAAATCATTACAGATTACTCACACCCAGGACACAACCTTTTTCAACTTGCTACAGAACCCTGCATACCAAAATTACCAGACACAAGAGCAGTTTCTTTCCTCATGCCATCATCCTGATAAATAGCTGTCCAGTATCATCTGCTGCCATAGCTACTCTTGGTTCTTCAGATAGTTATTACACCCTGCTTCACATTTACAAGTACTGTAATGTGCAAATATTCATATATCACAAATTCATTCACATATGTGGTGGATGTTGTTGTTTACACTACCACACACACTTGCACTTTATGTATATTGTTTGTCTTTCACATATTCTGCATATTGCATGAATGAATCTGATTCTGATTCTGGTAAATTATTAAAGCCACTACGTGTAGAATTTGAAAATGTCTGACTTTGGCGCCCTCCAGTGGAAGAAACAAAGACTGCACTACTACATTGTCAAATTTCTCTTCAAACAAAAGTTGCAATCACAATAATTTGAAATGTGCCATAATCACACAATCTGATTTTTAGACCATCATTATGGAACATTTTAACAACAATCATTTGTAATAGTGTGAATTTTTTAAATGATTATATTTATCGCTGAAAAAGAAGAACATCACGTTGAGCATTGGCAGCAAGTGCTCATTGAACATCACTGGATCTGAACTGGATGGGAATCTGATGCCCAGATCGATTAAAAAAAGGGAGAGGTTATTGTACAACACAAAGCAGGTAGAGCTGTTCTCTTCATGAGAAATTAGAGCTAGATCTTTTTGGGCAATTACGTAAACCGTACATCTAAGAGAAGTCCTCTGGAAATGAAATAGACTTCCTGCAATTTTGAACTCCACAATAAAGCCAATCTAGGGCCAAAGAAACAGCAGGGTTTGGGGTAATTGGGACTTAATATTGAGCAATTTAGTTATTCTGATCTAGAAAAATAAATTATGTGGATTTCCATCTTATAAGGTTCATTAAAAATTGTTTCCTTATTTTTTTAGTTGAAATATGGCATAATGACATAAGAATTTTACAATACAGGAGTATAATGAAGCATTTGGCTTAATCTAAGACCTTTTATAATTGCCATTTCTGGCCTATGGTTGTTTGAAACTGGTAACTCTTTTGTTACATTGAGCAAAAAAAAAAATATTTTTGCCATCCCCCCCTGTATTTATCAGATCAGTGATTTGCAGGCACCAGGCAGCACATACTTGTTTATCAGCTAAAGTCATCTAAAGTGCAGTTGGGGACAGTGTAGTGCAGAGTGCAGTTACAAATTGAACTTCTCTCCAAGGTTTTTGCTATTGTGAAACTTTACTGCATAAAGGTTTTAAAAGGAAGTAATCGTTTATCCTGCGAGTCAGTAAATTAAATGGCCTTATAGGTCTTGTTGGGTTTCAAGTGTTGAAGATCAAGCACAATGTCCAAGAAATACACAAAAACAGACACACACATCCATCCAGTAAACTCTTGGCAAGTTCTGGGTATCACTTATATATCAAGGATGAAAAATGCTACTAATTCTTCATTTATTCTGCGTGGACATGACAACCTTTTGACCATAGGTGTCTTTATTTTACATTAAAATCCTGCCTGGTGCAGCTTTTATATAAAGCTTGTTAGTCGGGGATATTGGTTTTATTTATCCTATCCTCTCAGTTCAGTCAGTAGTCTTTGGCAGAATAGTGTTGTAATTCTAATGAGATTAGAGCTTTATCGGAGCACACATAAGGTGACAGACTCTTTATTATCCACTCAGAATAGACCTAATTTAATGACATTGATTTGGAGTCTGTTAGAAGCTCACAGCCTAGCAACAGGATACAGCAGACGTGGGTGTTTGGTCCGTGTGTAGGTGAATGTTTGACACTGACAAGTGTCTATTGAATATTTCATGGTTATAAAGTAGATCGATTAGTTATGCTAGGGGTCTGAGCTACTGAATATTTTCATGATAATAAGTTTGACAAAACACACTGAGGTTCTGTGGTGCTGAATATATTGCTAATAAAGTTTGATATATTAGGTCTAGGTTTGAAGTGACCAGGGTGCGACTTGTGAAAAAAATAAGAGGAGGGGATATGAAAATAAATCAGAACTACATTGTTCCTATATAGACTATGATGTATATCAAGCTATTTCCTGCAGCTGTAACATTTATAAAATTATTATGAACTTTAATAAAACAGTTATAAAACATGAACTTGACCACTGATGTGATGTCAAGTTCACGCCTCGTCCTTTCCTCATGTGGACACATAGGAGATGTGATCATATACAGCAAAACAAAAGGTTAAAGGCTAATTTAACGAGCTAGAATTAAATCCCCCAACGCTCCTTTCAGACGTGCCAATACACTTAATGTCATTCTTGCAAGTTACTGTTTAATTCAGCTCTATGCGCAGTGTGCAGCAAACTTTGAATAGAAAATAGTCACAACATGCAATAGAACAATGTGCTGTCATCATAAAAGTAAATAAGCTACAGTATATGCCTACAGTACTTGTCAGACTAAGAAAACACTTTGCTTTGATGACGGACTTCTGTCTTCTTTTTATGTTTTCCTGTGGACGGGTCATCCACAGCGTGTCACCCCTCTTTTACCCACATCTCTGCAAATCTCTGAGCAGGGAAGGAGGAAACCCCCTGTCCATTTACAGCGTCATCATCATGTAGCCTAGACGCGGTGTCATCTCTATTGTCACACAACAGTGAAAGTCCATTTGTGATTGTAACATTGTTTGCACTAATTGTTTTAATAGCTTATTTTTATTTTAGATATTTTATACGGTCTATGGGTGAAGCCGCATAAATCACTATGAGGGGGATACATTTTTGTCGCTACTGGGGATAATAAATAACTGAGCAGAGGCAGGGATATGTAGACCAGAGGGGGGGAAATCCCCCCAGCAAATCACATCCTGGATGTGATCAAATCTGACTAGAGGTCATTTGTGACAATGCTAACAACAATTTTTAAAAAAAGCAATGAAATAAAGCTGATTAATTTTTTTTCTGTCACCATTTTAAAAAGGAAACTGACATTGACCACCATGGTTTGAGGTAAAAATGATTAAAAAAAAGAAAAAAAAGACTTAACTATCAAGATGTTGTAGTAATAGTAAAAATTATTATTTTACAAGGACTTTCATATTTTTATTATTATTTCATATTGTAAATAAAATATCCCATGGTGTTTATTTTTTAATTAAAACCCCCAAAAATGTATTTTTTTCAAAATTATTAAGTGAAAACAATTAGCCCTATCTTAAACATGACATCCCTGTGTGGAGCTGAGAGCTTCATGTGCCCCCTTGTTGTGATTTTTTTTTTTTTTTTTTCTGTGCCGTAAAATATGTACCGGCAGTGTTGTGCAGGTAGGCGTGTTATCACCCTTTCAAGGCCCGGTTGGGGGGGACAGATATATCTGGGCTCAATTAGTTGCACTGTCACGGCAGGTTGGTGTGCCGGTGGCTTGATGGTCCTGGCTACAGGCAGCTCAGCTGTAAATCAGACTGTGTGTAATAGGCTTCGCAGCGGTCTCCAGGGCTGAGTGTGTGTTAGTGTCTGCACATGTTCCTCTGTGTGTGTGTGTGTGTGTGTGTGTGTGTGTGTGTATGTGAGGCATGCCAGAGCATAGGACGATTGCTTTCCAGCATTTTATCGGCCGTTTGGTAATGATGGCGCAGGGTGGAATTGATGCAGGCCTTTAATGGCGGCTGGTAATTTGTGTTAATGCTTTCAGCCAGAGCCCTCTGAGACTTTCAACAAGGAATTTTATGCCTCCAAATGAGGGAAAGGTCACCGCCTGCTTTATTCCATCGACCAGACGGGATCAATGCGGCTAATGTTCTCGCCGTAACTTTGTTGTTTCGCCTGGTTAGAAAATCAAAACCATATTTATGACGCTCATTTTTCCCTTCCCTCTTGGCCAGCCGGCGATCAGCACACCGCGCTCAGATGAAAGCAGCAAACCCTACGAATCTTTATTCATGTTGCCGTCATTTAAATTCCCAGCTTTGTCCCTTTGTGGTGATTTCAAAGCCCTGTATCCTAAAATATTTAAGTGTGGACTCACCAAAGAGCAACAATTTGGTTCAACTTGGGGAGGTATTATCTTTCCCGGCGAGTAGAGTGTAGCCTTGGCAATCAAAGAGATGCCTTCTGCAGCAGAGAGAGAGAGAGAGAGGAGCAAGAGACACAGAGCAGGGAAATAATTAGATGACAGAAATCGACAAACACATCAATAAAATGAAAGGGATACTATGTACACCGAGCAGGAGGAACAAATTGAAGAAAACAGGAAGAGACCTCCTCATTTAGGAAAGTTCATGCATCCAATCAAAGCAGAGCACAACAGTTAAGTATTGACCAGCATTAGCTGAACTGTAATTGGCTGCAGATGAAAAAAAAAATGCAGCAAGCTAAGGAAATAGGTTCAAGAGTGATCCAGGCTACTGACCATATTTTTCTATTTATTCAGCCAGAACAAATGGCTTTCATGCATTCATGTCTCGCCTCCTGTGCATGATGGCATACAAGACATCTCTCTTCTTCCAGCGGCCGACGTGTGGAGCCCTCGCTCCCTCTGGCCCATGCAGTGATGCATGGCTGTATCTATGTACTCACAATTATGTGTGTTTGTGTGGCTGACAGTGCGCCCAGGCAGCAGCATGTGATGGATGGAGGCGGAGGGAGAAATCTCCAGGGTGTAGTGCTGATATAAAAATCAGCAGCAGGGGTGCAGTAGAGGAGGAGGAGGAGGAGGGGGGAGGGCTTGGGGGGGGGGGGGGGGTTGGACTGACCCTGTCATCCCCCAATCTTCCCCCTCCTTCACTGATACCTTACTCTCTCTTTCCTCTTTTTCCTCTACATCTCCCATCCTGTTATTCATTTGTCGTTTGTCAACTCGTCTCTACGCCGCGGGCAACTTTCTCCTTCACCTGCAAGCTCCAGTTCTGTCTTTTCCCTCTCTGACTATTAGTGGATTTCAGCTGATGTGGGTTTTTGAAAGTACCTATAACAGATAACTATTAAAGAGAATAGCTGAGAATAATTAATTTTCCAAAGGTAATGTGATGTCTTCCTATTTCTTACTTTCTCCAACCAACAGTTCCAAACATAATGACATTTGATTCAATAAAAAAGCATCAAATTGTCAAATTTAAAAAACTGGAACCATTGAGAGTTTGGCACCTTTGCTTGATAAATGACTTTTTGTCTTTTTGGCATGTGACCCCTTAAAAGCTAAAGCTTGTCTGTTTGCGACCCTTCATCACTTGTTGCAGGTTGTAAGCAGGTCAGCCAGAGAGTGATTATTCATTTTAAAATAAGACGAATGCTTTTTATTGGAGTGAAAAGGTATAATCATCCAGTAATTCCAAAGAAAACAGCAAAGATTTTCTTCATGTTACCCTTCTGGTGACCCTTAACTTAACTTAACGAAACTTGAGGTTAAAATATGTAGAAATGCTCCCCGCAAGTCAAAAGCCAGGCCTTTAACCTGCCCTGAATGTTTTGTTTACAAGTCTTCTGTTCCCTTGCCTTGGTTGCTAAGGTTGTTGCTATGGTATTTCCATGTGTTGTTTACATTTTCCACAATCAGATTCAGGCTCAAACATGTAGAGATATATTTGAGAAGTTGACATTTAAGAGTAAATAATGAGAAAAAAATAGTGAAATCCTACTCTAACAGTTTGCTTCATGGTTTCATTTATGCCGTGTTATGTAGGACGCCAATCAGAACAGAGCAGGGGCCTTAAAGAGACAGGAGCTCAAACGACCTGTTTCAGACAGAGGCTGAACTGAGGAGCCGCATTAAGGGCCAATATGAAGGAGTTGATATTCCAGTAGAGGACCAGATTTAAAATATAAACCTGGAAATGTGCATAATATGCATAAACGATGATTAATAGTGTTGGCAGTTTATTTATTTATTTTATTTCAATTGATTAACTGATGAATCAGCTAATCTTTTTAGCTTTAATTGATATAAAAAATTGCTGTTGAATATTTTTCTGACGATCAATTTATCTATTCGTCGACTAATTATTCCAGCCAGTAAAAGAATCCATTTTCACACAGCAGATTTTCACAGAATTACAATTTCAACCTGAACTGAAAGGTTAAAAACAGGTTAAAAACAGCACTGACACAGTAACAGAGCAGTTAAAGTAAATTAATGATTTTGCATTCGAGGGGGTTGACAGCAGATTATAGAGGGATCAGGAAGGTTAAACAGCATAGTAAAGTTTAAATAAACAGCATAACTCTTTCATCAGGGGCAAATATCTACAAAACTTTCTCTGTATTTAACATACATCAGAAGCAAATATCCAACAGTTGACAAGGTTACCACATTCCTATTTCAAACGTCTTCCTTCCTTTTCATTGCGTTCATTACATTGCCGCGTGTCAAATGAGTCCTTGAATATATAATAAGTGCCCACAAGTATTTCAAGAAACCACTTTGATATATGGCCAAAGTGCCATTTCGTTTTAAATGAAGGGTAAATGATATGTGACGCACGATGAATAACACTAACAGTAACACTAGTTTCACTAAGAAACTGAGTCAAACCCTCCCACGGAATCATTTGTCTTGTACAAAATTGATTGATTGATTATAGATGCTAATATTAAAACATATAAAACATATACTAAAGAGGAAGAAAAAGCCCTTCATTTAGATCTACCCCTCTTTAGTTTCAGGAGTGGACAAACCAAAAACTGACATCCTGGATCCTGAACGCAACACCTTCAAGTCACTACAACCCCTCAACTCTTGAAACTAAACAGCAGCCTCAGAGAAAATACATTATTTCTTCCCTGTTGGAAAAAAAAACAAAAAAAAACACAAACAAACAAAGAAATCACATTACAATTCAAATGTGTTCATTTAAAGAGGCCTTTTTAAAAACATCTCCGAGGCATATAGCGCCGTGCAGTTCTTGGCTGTGGCAGGAAATGATAAATAATAAAAGGGGCCTTACTTCATTAGAGGGTGACATTATTTTGAGAACAGATATTGCGCTATGAGACAGAGTGTACAATAACACAATAACAACCATCACCCGCCGCCACCGCTGCTGCTGCCACCACCGCCTCCCACCTCAGCCTCTTGCTGTTGACAACCCAGGATTGGATATCTTGTGGAGTGCACCGGAGTGAACACTGTACACAATACAGTACGGCACTCACAATAACACAAAAAGATATTTCCCAATGTAGGCCATAATTATTTCTCCCTGCGTAATTTAATCCGCCGAGTGCATATTCAATTCCGATCCGGGTTTCTTGGTGCGCTGCGAGGTGCTCGGCGCGATTGTCTCTGAAATTGGATTATGATAACCTGTCACCGCTTTAATTCCATAAGATATTAGAGGTGGTGGTGGTGGAGCAGAGGAGTGGAGTGTATCGAAAAAGGGTGGCGGTGGCGGTGGCGGTGGTGGCGGCGGCGGTGGTGATGGGGGGGGGGGGCTTCGTCGTCGAGAGAGATGTGTTTAATGCATGTTTCATTCTGTGTTTCCTCGGGGGGGGGGAGAAGGGAATAATGCGTGTCTAGTCTGACCTCTCAACACACTTTATTTCCTGATCTCTGACATACCCTTTAAATATCCATTAACAGACACAGAGAGGGGAGTACAGGAGGGGTGAAGGTGGGGGTGGGGGGTGGGGGTTGGGGGGGTAAAGGGAGGGGGTCTGGGGGGCCCTAGGATATTCATTTCTGCTTGTTATGGACTGCCGACAGAGGAAGGCAGTCTCTCTGTGTCTCTCCTTTGCTGTCTTGCTAATGCACGGAGCCAAACGAGCTTCTCCTTCTATGCCCCCCCCCCCCCCCACCACCACCACCACCCCGCTACAGATTTAATCATCTCCAGCAGGCCCAGAGACCCCTGATTTTGGTCAACTGTATTTACTGTTGAGTTTAAAAGGCAGTTCATCTAATAAAATGTTACAATTTTAGACTGAAAGGTGTGAAACCGTGCAGACAGTTTTTGGTTTTTGTGTCAAGATTTTCGAGATATCACCCTCTGAAAATTCTGCTGTTGCCCCCGAACAATGGAGGTGAATGAAATTTTGTTTCATTTTGTGTTAAAAGCATTGGAGAGTTAACTGAAGAAGCCTTTCAGCAGAATGACAAAATGTTAATAAAAAGTAGTCCTGTGATTTGGATTTAACTCTCCTCAGATACCAAAAAATGACACTTAACAACATTCAACAGTAATGTATCTTTTGAGATACAAGGTCGTTGTTAATCCGCAGCAAAGCAGGTGGACAGTGTGTGTGAATCCAACCCCGGTTGTGTACAGGTGCAGGACGAAAACAAAGCAACAAAGGAAAAGGAGAAGCTGGATCCAAATATGCATGGGTGTATTTCGGAACAGTTTGGACTTTCTCCAGGTGCCTTTAGGATCTTGTCTCTTTGTCTCTTTATCTCTTCATCTCTACATTTATACATGACCTTAACCTTTTCAAATGAAGGTTCAGGTCCTGTATAAATGAAGAGACGAGATCCTGTAGACTGTAGGTCTTCCACAGGTTTGTTTCGATTCGGATCCAGAATTTTGCACCATGTTCACACAGTAGCCATTTCAAGGTGGGAAGCTTGAGCACTGTCAAGATGGTCGAAAAACTTGTTTACCATCACTTTCCTATGATAAATAGGTGGATGGATTTTCCTGTGTCCCCTAAAGGATAAAAAAAAAAGGATACAGCAACTGGATTGAAGCTTACATCCACGATGTTGAAGGCCCGCACAGGAAACGCTGTAATGTGAGGCTAGCAAACATGAAGTTTACAGTTAACATTGACGTCAATGTTAGCGCTACTAAAGTTGTCAGATGATCAATCCATTGGCTTGTGCAAATGTTAAAAAATAACTAATGTCACAAAACGTTACTGACTGACCCAGAACATTTCTGAGGTCGGGTGAAAAGCAAAACAGTTAATGTGACATTGCAAGCTTTATTACATCCAGTGCATTTTACTGCCAGGCTTGAAAATGTGTGCAAGATGTGTGTTGATATTTCAGAATGAATTTATGTCTTCCCTATTATATCATGTAACACTATCAAACGGTAATGTTATCTAAGAAGTGGTTGAATGGTAACATTAGCTGTCGTCTAATGGTAGTTAATGGATTATCAAATATCAAATATGACATGATGTCCCTCTGGATTTTCACTATCCATTTTCTTTTTGGTTGCTGATCAATCGGGAAGAGGTGAAATGATAACGAACTGTCAGATTCCCTATGTTTACATGACTTGCAACCTGGAACACAGCGGTAGGACATTATCCTTTTGATAACCCAACCCTGAGTGCAATGTCAGAGGAAAATGGCCGCCACGTGAATACGTTGAATGAAGTATGTTAAAGTGTCTTTTTGTAACATATATAAATTATACTTTCCTTGACAGCTGCTGCTTCCTCTGGCTCTGGGACTCTGCTTTGGAGACATGAGAGCCAGCAGTAAATTACCAAAGAGCTTCACAGATCAGTTCATAGGATCATTTTCTCCCCAGGATGACGATGGACTTTGACCAGCCGATAGTCGGGCTGCTAGCTGCTAAAATCCTCCTCCTAAAATCTCCGAAAATGTCTCAGTAGATTTACAAACAGGCGTTATTTGAATAAATAAACCATATATTGGGAATCTACATGATTACTTTCTCGCCTGAAAAAATATTAAATCTTAATAAAGTGACATATTAACAGTCCAAGAGTGAAAATTACAACAGTCTGGCTCAAAATATCCGCCATGATGCCATCGCCCTTGGATAACTCTGTCAGACCACAAGGCATACTGGGTAATGTAGGCCCAGCAAGGGCCCTCCTCTCTACGCCAAAACGGTGACAGAAAGTTGAAACTGAAAACCAGTGACAGCGTAAAAAAAACTGTAAGACATGAGGAAAAAATCTGAAGATTGACACTGAAAAACACATCATAATGCAAAAAAATGTCAAAATATAATAAGATAATTCTTGTTTTATTTGCTTGTGTTTTATTTTCAGTGGAACTTCTGTCAGTGACAATACTTGTTTGACTGCCAATACAACTTTTTCCAATACAAGTGTTTCAATGCCAATGTTTCCTTTTTCAGTTCAGGTTTTGTTTTCAATGCCAAATTTTATTTTCAATGCCAAAATTTAACAGTTTCCAGATAGTGAAAGGCAACAACATGTACAGTACATATACTGTCCGTACATATAACAAATAAGGGTTGTACTGTATTTGGGTGTACTGACCCTTTCAATACAGTATATTTCTGGACATTTCTGGTTTCTGTCTCTCTTTAATTCTTCCTCAAGACACGAAGGTTTCTATTTCCAACATCTGTACAATCAGAAGTAGTCGACTCCTTACACTCACCACCTGCCATGTGGATTCCCGCTCTCCTCTGAGCGGAGAGTACGGACTACTCTTGGCAGGTAACTGCGATCCTCTGTGGTTGGAAGGACACATCTCTGTTTGGCCTTTGTGCCTGCTGTGCCTCTTCAACTGGACACAAACGCGTGGCTGACATTAAGCGTCCTCATCGGACTGACCCTCTGTTTCCCCTCTCCTGTCAAATACAAATGGGCAAACACATGCCTCTTGTCCTCATCTTCCTTTTTTTTTTACAAGTGTAGCAGGGTTTTGCAGCATAAAGTCAAACTCCGACTACAAATATCACTGAGCAAAGTTTCGGGTCACTGACATTGGAGGTTTCTTTTTTTTTTTTTTTTAAACCACCTTTCTTTCCCTTGCTAAAGCTAAAGATGATGGCTCATTTAGATAATGCCTCCATCCTCCAGTGGACTCTCTTATCCAGCTTTGGATGGCACTTGCTGCAATCATATCCTTTGATTCTTTTCTCCTTTTTTTTTTTCTTGCAAGCTGCTCGAGGTAAAAGCTCTGTTCAAATGAATCCAGATCTCAGCATATTACCGCTAGCACTCACATTTACTGTGTGAATTTAGCTGTACTCCTGCTTTTATCAGTGGAGAGCAATCAAATCAAGCCAATGACAAAGCAGGGCGACCAGACCTTGGTAGCTTCACCTGTAGTACCATTAGACCTCTGTATAGCCTGAGATCAGACATGCTTTAGGTAACACTTTTACATGACAAACCTTTCCCAGGCAACCTTCATTTACCACTGCTACTACTGAGGTAAAGGCTGCATGAGGGAATGTTGCAAGAAAGTGGCTCAAGACTGTAGCAATGACTTTATGTTTGAAGTCTGTGGACCGCCAAACCTGGAAATTTAACCTTTGCCAGATGGAAAAAAAGAACAATTGCAATTCCTATTTGTCCTTTTTGGGGAAACACTCAACCAGGTGGGAGTAGAAGTCACTTTTTACTGCTGTGATAACTATCAGTGAGGGTAAATATAATGTAAAATATGTTTTTGCACAACAATACATTGACACTGTTGTTGTCAATGCCTAAAAACAGAATTTCTCAGGGGAAATATAGTTAGTTAGTGTTAATCTGAGTGTCTTTTGGCCTCAAACTAGGATTTGGCTTGAACAAATGGGTATTTTATTATATAAACACAGCACAGATTTGTGTATATATGCACTGTAGGAAGTTGTTAGTAAGACATAACACTACAATATTTATGCATTTCCTGGATGAGTCCAAAGCTTTTGACTGAAGTAATCTTGGTAAATTGTTTGTTGAACTACAAGAGCGACCGGTCCTCCGTCTTATCCTCCCATATATGATAAGAATCTTCCACTTTTGGTTTTCGCATCAAACCGTGCAAGCTAGATGGGATAAGAGTATATCTGTACCCTTCCTAGTGACCAATATGGTCCGACAAGGTGTAATACTGTCATGTGTTCTCTTTAATCTGTACATGGATGATCTTTCTAAAAAGTTAAGAGTGTACGACCGGGTGTATGGTTGGGGGATAGTCTTATTAACCATCTGATGTACGTTGATGACTTATTCATCCTGTCTCCTTGTAGTGCTGGTTTACAGCAGCTGCTCAGAGTCTGCTCAAGTTATGATGAGCAGCATGACATTAAATTTGACTCTAAAAACAGAGTGTTGTCATGATTGCTAAAATCAAAGAGGATCAGAAGCAAAATTGTCCTTCATTCTTTATGGCACACCAAATGCTGAACGTGGTGAACAAAGAAAGATATTTGGGTCATCAGGAATGATCTATTTGATGACGACGATGTGCCAACCATTTCCATTAACGTCATTACCGTGATTATCGTTGTTTTCACAGGACACCCTGAACACCAAGCGACTCCTGCCTTCATAAGCAGTTTGATTTTGTTTAGCCACAAATGCCCTCTGTAAGTATAACTGTTACGCTCTGTGTGCATTTACAAATTTCTTTGCCTTTTGAAAATTAATTGTTATCTGTTAACACTTACTGCAAAGCTTTTGCACCCCAGAAATCAATCAGTTTCATCTGGGGAAATTGATGAATTTCCAAAATATTAATGGGTGTCTATAATCTAAGAGACACTGGGCTGCATTTAAAGTGACTGAAACTTTGAACAACCTACTTTTGTTATAATGTTTAAACAGTTTTTTGGTGTCCAACAAAACTGCAATATACAGATGGTTGTTAACTATATTTTAGCACTAATGGAAGGATTTCAGGAAATGTTATGATTATCGTGATAATACAGTTTAACTATGATAATCGTAGCGTGACAATCACACAGAAAGCACATCCCTATTCCCCAGTGGTCGTATAAATGAACACTATAAATATAAACCATTTCATCACCTGTAAAACAAATAATGTGACATACATGATCAGCTGACTATGCAATAAAACCTATGTTGGTGAAACACTAAAAGACAGGAGCTCCATCAAAACGGGAGAAGTAAAGCAACCAGAGGCCAGACATTTTTCAGAGGCCAGACATTCATTGATGGACTTTTCTTTTATTGGGATGGATAAAATAAGAACGGGACCCAGAGGAGGTGACATTAACTGTCTCAGCAAATGAAAAGAGGCCTTGTGGATTTTCAATCTCAGAAGCTTACATCCAAGGGGAACAAATGAAGATTTCAGTAGAGTTTTTATAGTTGTTTTTACAAATGGTTTTAAACTTTTACATAGGTTTTAAATTATATTCTTATTTTTGTGATGGTATTTTGAGACTGAGATGTGTTTTTATAGTTTATTTGGAAATTCCTGTGTTTTTTACTTTGTTAAAGACGCTGTAGAATACAAAAATGATTAAAAATGTGTGTGGGTATGAATTAGTAATTGCTACCCTTAAACACATGTTAAATTAAGTATTTATAGATAAATTAGGAAATTAGTGCACATACTGTACATTTTTCCCCCTTCAGACTTCACATACTCCCAATTTATCTTTTGAAGTGCTTTTTTTTCCTCCACAGGAAGTTGTCACAACAGTTATCCCAGTAATTGAGGTTGAAGTATATTTTAGGGTTTTCTTTGCTGTCATACTCCTATTTCAGCTCCTATAAGACTTCCACTCCTATGCCTTGATTTAAATTATCTGGCTCAAGCAACAGGAAATAATGAATTCAACCAATAACGCACAACTCGGGTTTAAATTGGTCTCTTTACAACCCCTCAGGATGATGTCACCAACTTAACATTCTTTTCTTTATACAGTCTCTTTCCCTGATCCATCTATCAGCCCCTAGTGGTTAGTAGGAGACATGGCAGTGTTTACTGATGACATACTAACCCAGAATTCTTCACTTGACTCCTCTTTGGGTTGCTGCAGAGCAGCGTGGGATGTGTCTCCAACACTGTATATGCTTTTTACAATAAAAGCTGTTCCTTTCATCAACTTTCATCATCTGCAGATCACAACATGCATCAACATACACAGCGTGTCATTGAACTCTCCAGAAACTCCCTCTGAATGTACACCTAGATTATATTTTTTGCATGTGGCGCTTGGATGGAGCGAAAGAATGAAGAGGTGTCTCCATGCATTTACTCCAAACTACGCAACGGCATGCAATTCACTTCAAAAGGAGCCAGTAGATGTCACTGGCTATTTTTTGTCTTCAAACGAAACATACTACTCGTACCCTCCCAGAGGTATAGTTAGAAGAAGAGGCCCCCGTGCGTGGAGTGGCGTGTCTCAGTGGAAGCCTGCTTGGCTTGCCTGCCTCTTTTAAACTCAGAGAGGATAGACGGATCGTGACAGACACTATGATCCACATCAGTTAGCATTAGATCAAGCCAGCACAAAAAAAAAAAAAAAAACAACCAAAAAAAAAAAAAACGTGTGCTGGATGTCTCATGTTTGTTCCGGGCTGTCACAGAGATGTGAGGTCTCCATTTAGAAACCTGCCTCTGGAGGCTATTTATAGCTCGGCATCTTCCAGCAATAGGTCACAGATGACAATGACCACAAGTGCTGCAGATTTGCTCAGACATTGTATATTCATTTTGTAAAAGCCTGCAGGTTTGGCCTCATCTGCATATAACTCTTCTCCTCGTGATATGATCTAATCTAAGCATCTGTTTAAGTGCCAGATTTAAATCAAACCCATTAATTTAAGCACTGTTTGATTTGACTAACTGCTTCTTTAAATCTGCATCAGAGTTAATGATACATTTGTACTCAATTTGTTAGGGGACTAAGTTGAGTTGTGTTAAGAGGCCTGTAGGTGTAATGGTCTGTGCTTACCTATGCTTTAATGTGCACTGAGTAAATCCCATTTCCATCAGGCCCCTCTAATCAAAGACAAGGCTAAATGGACGCATGATAAATAGACTCTTACTTCTCTAATTACACATAGACTAAAACAGACCTAATGGCCAATCCCTGCAAAAAAAGAGAGATGTTTCTGCCTAAAACCAACATTTTGAAGCTACCAGATTTCTTGTTTTTCTCTCTGGCTACTGCTCTTTTCCTCAAAAACAAGCCCAGTTATTGCAAAGCAATACAAATATGCAAAGACACAGGCTTTTGTAATGCCAACAGTCACAGAAGATTAAAAAGCATCTCTGTGTCTCCTTTTTTTATGATGGCAGATACATCACAAAGGTGGGGGGGGGAGGTGGGGGAGAGCGGGGTGGTGGTGTTGTGTGTGTGGGCAAGGAAACGGCGACTCTTTCTTTTTCTTCAGAGCGCCGATTCAGAAGTTGGCACCACTTCCACTCCGCTGAGTCCTCCCCCTCACAAGGCCTTTTCTCTCTGTTTGATGTCTGTGTCAGTTTCTTTCTGTCTCTGTCTTTCTCTAATTTAATAATCCTGCTTTGAACTTTATCGTGCAAAGGCCTCACTTTGTTGGTTGAGCAGACAAGCAGGGCGTCATGCAGAGGGTAAGGTTGTGGTGAGCGGGGGTGGGGGGGCGACAAACGCATCTCGCCGTGTTCTTTATTTGCTGTGAAAAGGAAAGGGTGTGAAGATTTGATGCTCCAGTTCCTGTGATTTAAACCGTCTACAGGTGTCAAACATAAATGTGTCCTTACAGGATGTTGCATATTAATTGAACAGAACTACAATGGATTCTGATCAGGTCCCTCAAAAATTTGCAGTCACGAAGAGTTTCGGAGGCATTTTCATGCTCAGTTGAATAAATAGAAAGCCACTAAGTGCAAATTCTTAAAGTAGACACTACCGGTGGTATTAAAATAATGACAGAGGCAGAAGGAAAGGCACAACACTGCTACAAATGTTCTACAAACAAAATCTATTCCATCGAAATAATTTTAGAGAGTTCAGACTCCATTGAAACTCATGAAGGTAGACATTGAATTAAAGGATAAGTAGGGTTTGGAAATGGACAAAATTTTAAGTTTAAGGTGTTTGAATTTCAAGTCTTAGTTTTTAAATATTTAATAGTTTTGTTGCTTAAAGTTCCTGTTAAATTATTACCCTCATGAGATACATGAAATTCTGAACTTGAAGCAGCTATAATCAGTATTTCCAACCATGAAAGCAGCAGTCCATCGGTCCACCACTGTGGTCCAGACTGAGATATATCAACAACTATCAGATGGATTCCTATGAAATGTTACTGTATTGTACATTATTTCATAGCAATACAACAGTACAACTTGTACAGACATTCAGTCGCCGAATCCTGCAGACTTTGGTGAACACCTGACTTTTCCTCTAGCGGGCAGAAGGTTGACATTTTTGATTTGGAGTGACAACAATCAGATGGACTGCCATGAAATTTCAACAGATAGTCAAGGTCTCTAGTGCCACTACTAGCTTAAAGTTTTCATATATGCTGTGATATATCTGAACATCTACTTGATGGATTGACATAAAATTTGGTACAGACATTCATGAGTCCCTGATGATGTATTCTAATGACTTCTAATGGTGATCCTCTGACTTCCTTTAGCGCCACCACGAGGTTGAATTTTTAGCTCTTTATTGAAATATCTCAACAACTACAGGATGGATTACTGTGAAATTTCGTACACATTGATAGTCCCCAGAGGATGAATTGGGACAACTTTGATCGCCTTTTGCATTCTGGTTCACTCTCACCGCTCCCATAGCTTTGTTTTCAGATGCAGCAGGTAGCTGTTTTAAGCTAAAAAGCTCTAAAAAACAATTCTACACTCCAAGCCCAGCAGTAAACTGCAAACAGACAAGGTTAGCTGCCAGGATGGTTAAAATAATGGAGCATTTAGGAGCTAAAGAGGATGACATTTCCCTCAGGAGTTGGTGGAGACCAAAAACAGAGCTAAAAGGAGGGTGAATATCGGACTTACAATTGCCAGGTGACCAGAAACTCGACTCCAAATGATGGCAAATGTTGTTCCACATCTGCTGAATGTGAAAATAGCAAATTTGCTAGTCTTTGCTAGCAAGTTTGCCAACTTAAAAGGTGATAATATGTCAGTGTTGCAATGACAGCTGGTTTCCACAGCCCCCAAGTGGCCAAAAAATAAAAAAAGTTTAGGTTTAGTTACCATGTGTAGAATGAATTACAACATATTTCAATTCATAATCAGTTCATTAATTCTTTTCATGGCATATGCTTCTGATTGTAGAAAGCAACAATGTCTTTTGTAACAGCAACACTAGCGAGGCGCCAAAGTCTGTTCTTGCACATATAGGCTTTAAAAATGTTGAATGCTAAACCCAAATTGAATCAGTAAGGTATTTCAAAAGTTTTGGATTTGATAAAATACTACCAAACCTCAGCCTTACGTACTGACAGTCAGCACTATGTCAGCTGAACACTATTTCTCTGTGAAGCATTCAGCACTCCTCTAAACACCAGCCTGAGGTTATTCCAGAGGCAGCGGGGCACCTTGTGTGAATGCAGCCAATCAGACAGATCTGTGCTGAGGTGTATGATGGCTCTGGCCCAATCCATGACCTTTTCTGAATATATGTGTGTATATATTTGTGCATACAAACACTAGTGTCTAGACTTTGCCAAAAGGGGCCAAAGATGAAAGGAGCTTGATCAGAGGCAAGAGGTTGAGAAAAGAATGAAAAAGTTTTAGTCAAGTAAACCATAATTTCCTTTATGAAGTGGAGAGTAAAAGGTAGAGTGACAAGGGAGCAGGTGTGTAATAAAACGAAATGGGGAGGAAGACACAAAATCGAGGACTGAAGGTTTGGTACCTCAGCAGCTCTAAAAGATGCAGCTTTCTTATCCAAATATTACATTGCAAAATGAACCGTGCCAACAACTATACACATTAAGCTTCAATTTACTCTTGAACTAATCTTTAGCTGCTTATTTCATCATGTATCATCCCCAATGCTTTTGTTGCATCACTCACTACCCAACAGCATCTTTGTGGGAAAATTTTGCATGAGAAGTCAGGCTGAATCACTACTATCATCAGTAATTATGCTCAGATCTTGAATAGATCTAGATCAGTTTTGCATCGGATTGTACATTCTTTAGTGATGCTTTGAACTGCCCTGTGCCACTGAGGAAGGGCAGCTAACATGAATGCCTTGGACTGGTAGTTCAGTCTTGAAGGATCTCAGGATACACTTGTTCTCACATTTAAATTTAAATCTATTCTAAAATGTATTGATAATAAGTGTAAAGATACGAAGAGTGTGTAGATACAACCTTTTAGTACAAAATGTCAACGCTACAGTATGAAGAGGCCAAAGATAAAAGCCTAATTTTGGTGACAATCCTCAACTCAGACAAACATATCTATCTCTACAGGTCACTGATTTTACTGCTGGAAGGTCTGGTTAGTTCTGAATCTGGCGCAAAATGATCTCATCTCCATATATCGCTCTCTACAGACTCAAGTGCTGTAACTGAGTGCAAGTTCATAAAGAGTAAAGTGAAAATTTTTTGATATGAGCTCAAAAAAAAAGTGCTGCTGTTGCATTTTTAACAGGTTTAGGATATTATACTAGTTCTGTCATGGTATTGTAAAATATTTGCAGTCTGTTGGCCTTGCTTTTTCTGGTTTTCCACATTTTCTCTCTTTATGACTTAAGTGTGCTCACTGAACCAAGGCAAACCTTGGACTTTTTTTTTTTTTTTACTTTAAATGGTGCAGTATCATCCAGTGTGGTTAAACAAGTAGAGCAAATAAAGAAATGTACCATTCCCATGTGTTATGTAAAAGAAGTACAGCTTCAGTAGCCATGTCTGATAAAGACTGGGAGACTTTGTCATTAATTCAATAGGCTTTCAAAGAAGTTGCCAGTAGACCAGAGAGAGTGGGATAAAACTTAGTGCAGATTAAAACAAATGATGTTATGGTCAGTCACACATAGTTCTGAACTGTCACAGAAACCAATATTAGTACAAAATCAAACTTGTAGACAGATACCAATCCAGCATGCAAGGCCAACACCATGAGAAAGATGTTTTTCCTGATGTTAGTGAAATCAGAAGACCCCAAAAATGTGATAATATGAACGATTTTCCAAACTTAATATGATTATTTGTTTTCAGGAAGTAAAAAAAAAACCCATGTCAAATACAGTTACATCTCTACGTCTATCAGTAGGTCTCAACGAGGGGAGTCACATCCACCTGCTACATGATGCACATTTCCTTATTTGGACATCACTCCCAGAGTTGGGGGCGTTCCCCAGAGATAAAACTGAACTACTGATACATGCAAAGTGCTCCCAAGGGACTCTCCATAACCTGTTGTTCCCCTTCTCCTTTCCACAAAGTTAGGTTGTAAAAAATAGGCAATAAATGAAAAGTGCAAAGCAATAATCACCTTTGAAGTTCTTTCCTACACGTTACACAGTGTGCTGTCTTTATGTTATTGGTGTACAAATAGGTAGAGGTCTGTCTGCAATTAGATGATGAGTAAAGTAAGAGTAAAAACAGGATTTTTAAGCCTCTTTCCACTTTTAATCGAATACAAATACAAATAATTTTGCTGCCTCAACAAATACAGATACAAATACAAATACTGGGCCCTCTGAACATCCCTATAATGTGAACTGTGAATGCCTTCATTAGGTAGTACACAACACATGAGGTTGAAGATCCATGCATGCATGTACCATTATTGTCATTATTGCATTGGTAGCAAGAAAACTAGAGAGATAAGAGGCCTTGCTGATTTGTTAAAAGTCTTTGTGGCCCAAACATGCAATCACGCTTACAATACGTATCCTCCCAAAACACAGCCATTATAAAAAAAAGACGTCTGTAAAGCAGCAGATCAACTAAAACTGCATTTTCACATTGCACTACATATATATATGTATACAAAAATGCATTTAACAGGGGTTAAATATATCAAAGATAAATATTTGTGTCTGTTTACAACATCAAACCCTCCTACCTGAAAGATAACTCATGTGGCAACCCATTAAATTGTCTTGAACCGTCTGCAGCATACCATCAACTCAGCAGTCATCTAGTAAGCAGAACTGATCAGAACAGGCAAAGCGATTCAACACACAGTGAGAGTGACGCCTTGAGGTAAATGAAAGGTGATGTGAGAGTGTATAGATTGTTTTGTCAGAGCGTAGATTCTGCAGATTTTCTGTAACGGGTGCCACGTTCGTTCTCCTTCCTCAGTCAGGATGACATGTCGGAGACCCGAGTGTGAAATAAGTTCAACAGCAAGATTAACAGAGATATACCGGCAGGTGGGGAAGAAGACATAAATACAGAGAAGGTATAAAAGAGAAAACCTTGAGCATGGCGGTAACACAGACAGTGTGAGAGGTCTGATTCAAACTGATACCAAAGCGCTCTAAAGGGCTTTGATTTTTTTTTTTTTAAATGTCCACTAACTGGCTTAGATTATGTTCCACACAGATAGGGCATGGGCAGAATGGATGTCTGCTATTATAATTATGAAAGCAGGAAGAAAAGAGGAAGAAGTGGATGTCACCTTTTGGTGGGAACTTGAATTGAATTTTTCTTTTTCTTTTTCTTTAGGGTTAGACCACCTTATTACACGAGAACTATGAGCTTTGAAAGAACAAGAAGTCCTGTTACTGAAACAGAAAAGGTTGTCTGCCAAAATGACCCATGTGACAATCTCAATAAGAGTCTGTTTGTTTTTTCATGTTCTGTCCTAAAAGTTAAGGTCTGGTTAACTTTAGGCAACTAGACCTACATGGTCATTGCCACCATGGTTAAACAGGAAACCATCACTTACTGTTAGCCAAAAGTGGGGCACAATCTGAAGCCTCCATCATTGAGGTAACATGTGTTCTACGCTCCTCTCAGACCAAAACACTGGTTAATTTTAAGCTGCTTAAAAAAAATATTTATACTGTAGTTTTTCTGAAGAGAACAACATCATGAAACCCATGGACAAGTTTTTGTAGACCTTCTCAGTTCTCTATTGAAATTATGACACGCATTGAGTGTGTGTGATCATCAATCCAAGCATCAATCAAAACTTTGCAGTTTGTTCCTGGTAATTTCATCAAAATTTGTCATATGTTGCCACGGTTTCGTTTACTTGTCCAGTAAGCACTGGTTTAGGGCTGCATCTAATGGTTATTGTCATTATCGAATAATCTGTCAATTATTTTCTCATTTGGTCTATGAAATGTCAGAAAATAGTAAAAAAAAATACCTGTTATAATTTCTTAGAGCCCAAGGTGACGTCTTCAAATATCCTGTTTTGTAGTGACGGCTCACAAGAAATTCAGTTGAATGTCATAGAAGACTAAAGAAACCAGAAAATATTCAACATTTAAGAAGCTGGAACCAGAGAATTTTGGCATTATTGATTATTATTTGATTTTTAAATAGTTTCTGATTAATTTTCAGTCAATTGTTAGTCAATTGGCAGGTCAAAAGACGTCTAGACTCGTCTAAATATGGCTGACATATGAACTTTCTTTCATCTTTCATTACCAAAACTACGCTTACCCTTTGATCACCCAAAGTAATACAAAAAAAAAAAAAAAAAAACCAATGTTAACACACCCCAAGACTTTTCCCACCAGGCATAAACAAACATCTTATATCTTCTAGTAGCTCTGATGTAGCTGGATTGCATTTATACATGACAACTTAATACGTCTCTAATATGTGTAGTGAAATTGGATTTCCCCCTTCCGTCTCCAAAGCACACTGCCAAGCGCATCACTTTCACTTGTCATATTTACACGCTTTAAAACTGTCAGTAAACACCTCGTCTCGCTTGTTCCCTATCCACAAGCATTTCTGCGGATGGTTACAATCCGAGCTGCCTGCCACCTGCTTGATTTAATTTACTTGTTTTCTTGTGTCTAAATGCTTTATCTTTTTTTTTTTTTTTTCTCCCCATTGGATCACACAAGACGATGGTAATGTGAGGTAAAAAAAGGTAGTTTTGGAGTCATGTGAAATAAACGGTGAGGAGAGGACATCACATGGGATGAATCATGGGACCGTGATGACGGCGGTTGCACTCATGCCCTGGACTGGGAGGGTTATTTCGAGCTCTGCCTTTAACCTTTCCATGCACGTGCTGAGTTTTCTGACCTTTACACCATGTGGTTCCCCGCTGCCTTTGAGTGCTTCTGATAGTTATGGAGTGGAGCTCTCTAGCATGTGTGTGTGTGTGTGTGCGAGCGTTGAAAATGCACTTTTATTGTGTACGAGCGGGTACTTGTGTTTTTCAAATGTACGTCCTTTTGTGTGTGTGTGTGTGTGTGTGTGTGTAGTGTTGATTCTGTGCGTGCTGCAAAGCCATTCGGGGCCTTGTGTAGGAAACTCGATTTGACACGAGCATAGTGAAGATTACCTGTGTCCAGACAGTTATTGCCTTACAGACAATAAGAACCGCCATCACTCACTTTTAAAGGTCAACGTGCTGAAACAAGGGGCTCCGGCAGGCCGGAAATAACCTTACAAAAGACCCACAGGGGAGAGAGAAGTGGGAGAGAGGGGAGGTGAAGGTGAGGAGAGACAGAGATAGAAAGATGGTGGGTGTCTAACCCCAACACAGCAGGTGTCTATCAACCCACTGACCTCTGACCTAGCTTTACCTCCACCTGCTTCAGCCGGCCTCTTTCTTTACATTCCAATGTTGGAGTCAAACCTTTTGATTTCCCCATCTTTCATTGTGGTGACTGTTTTTTATTTGCCATTTATATTAAGTTCAGCTTTTAAAGAGGAATATCCTCATCACCACAAATGATTTAATATTGAGTATTTTACAATACTGCAGTAATATAATAATTATTTCAATCAGGAGAGACTCGTTTTACGTAGTGAATGGTGTTTAGTCTTTGGCGATTAGACTCCATCGTGATGTGGAGGGGGATGCATGAATAGGATAACCCCCCGATGGAGTCTAGACACTGGTGGTGGTGATGGAGAGGCGTGGATCGAGGTGGTGTGGTATCAGCTCCTGGAGACTTGGGGCCTTGCCGGAACGAGATGTTGGGCAGACGAATGATGATCCAGGATGGAGAGGGGAGGAGCGAGCTCCGGTGTTGCGGCTGTGGAGGTGGATGGGGTGGGGGTGGATGCGATTATTGCCTGAAATGACTGCTAACAGCGATGGAGAGGGAAACGGTTTTAAAGTTTGACAGCTAGGCCGTGATTGGCTGTTTAGGGATCATGGAGGAATCTGATTTGTCAACTAGAAGTGAAGCGACTA
Organism: Thunnus maccoyii; assembly: GCF_910596095.1. NCBI lineage: Eukaryota > Metazoa > Chordata > Actinopteri > Scombriformes > Scombridae > Thunnus > Thunnus maccoyii. The sequence goes on along the minus strand of NC_056555.1, from coordinate 20,690,198 downwards.
ACAGTTGATGTGAAAGCGGGAGGAGCTGAGAGAGAAGAGTGAAATTATGAATGAATGAATGATTAAGAGTGTTCTTGCCTGAATTTACACTAAGCTTCATATAATAATATAGTCCAGCCTGATGTGTTACATATATTCCTACAATACAGCTAAACAGTGAACTATAAGCCTAAAGATGACCTACGTTAAAGTTTATTTTTGTAAATTTTTTTAGCCACCATAACATTTTTCTATTGGTCAACCAGTCAGTCCATCACTTTGGTCCTGACAGAAATATATCAACAACTACTGAATAAATTATAATGAAATATGGTACAGATATCCATGGTTCCCACATGATAAATCTTGTTCATCATGTGGGAACCTTGCTAAACATCAAAATGTTAGCATTGTCATTATGAGCATTTTGTTATGTTGGCATTAGCATTTAGCTCATAGCACAGCTGTATCTAAGTAAAGAGTCACTGAGCTGCTAGCAGGGCTGCAGACGGTTAAGACAAAAACAGATTTTGCGCACATCTTGCCATTGTTGCGTATGTGGTGTGTTCTGACGGCTTTGTGCACATTTCTGAAATTAAAATTACTTTTGTGTGTTGTGGAATTTTCACACTGGCATAATAACAAACTGGCCTCAAATGGACACAAAAAAAAGGAAAGAAATTCACTTTGCAAAATATCAACATGCAGGTTTGTTACGGAAACACTGCATTCTGAAATGTAACTATCTACTGCTATCAACATTAGCTTTGTAGCTAAGATGGAGACTTGGAGTAGAACTTAAGATAAGTGGCAGATGAAATGACAGACAACATTTTAATTACCACTCCTTCAGTTTTTTCACCACTACTTTTGTTTCTGTGCAGACATAAAGTCTTTGCAGCATCAAATAACCGACACAATATGGGAAAGGAAAATACAGAATATAAAACACAAAGTTACAAATGTGGGATATGTAATGTAGAGCTGCAACAATTAATCGATTAGTTGCCAACTACTGAATTAATAGCCAACTATTTTGATAACTGATTAATTGTTTGGAGACTTTTTTTTTCTAAATGTCCAAAATCTCTGATTCCAGCTTTTCAAATGTGAATATTTCCTGGTTTATTAAGTCTTCTATTCAGAATATCTTTGGGTTGTGGACTGATGGACGGGACAAAAGAAGACATTTGAGGACATCAACTTCGACTTTGGGGAACAGTGATCGAGATTTTTCACCATTTTCTGACATTTTATGGACCAAACTAATCGATTAACTGAGAAAATAATCGTTAGTTGCAGCTTAAATTAGTGTAACACAAATTGTGACTACAGTATTTGAACATGAAGTACAAATACTGTATTAAATGAAACATAAGCAACTGATCATACCAAGAAAGTTTTAGCAAAAAGCATTAAATATTCTCCTTATTCTATTTCACTGCTCCGTTCATACTGAAACACAGTTTCCTGCCCCTCCAAACCGTTCACCCACATACATACTCATACACACACACACACATACATACACCGATACACACAGCCATGCAAAATCGATATGTCTTTCAGCAGGCTGCTGTTGTGGCTTGAATGTGAATAAACAGTCGTATATTTCAGCTGAGGATCAATGGGTGTAGACAGATGAATGGCATACAAAGACACCTCTGAACAGGACAGAAAGACCTGTGTGTATGTGCATGTGTGTGTTTGTTTGTGTGTGTGTGTGTGTGATAGAGAGAGAGCGAGTGAGTTCAAGTCACTCCCCCCTCCCATCCTCTCTCTCTCTCTCTCTCTCTCACTGTTTCTCAATGTCTCTCTACCTCCTGTGTCCGACTGCTCTTTCACTCTCAAAGGATCAATAGGAGTGATGGATTAGTGACAGGTACCGAACACTGGAGACACACGCTATCAAACAACAACACTTCCTATTCAGACCCGTTTCAATCACTCTCTGCCAGTCATAACTTGTTTTCTTGCACCGTTAAGGTCGCCGCAGTGCTTCACATTCTGCAGTTCCGCCGCTTGATTTCTACATTTGACACACACACAAACACACACACACTCTCACACTCACACCTTGCACTCACACTGAGGTTGAACCCCTGACATTTGAGTGTGTTTTTGTGGAGTTCGCCATGCTGTGTGTCTGTCTATCAGAGGACGGCAGTGACTCTTCAGACAATGGCCTGCCAACGCTTATCGATTATATCTGCGGTGCTGGGCGACAGCGGCGCAAAGGTCTGGGTTTACAGCTGTGGACTCCTAACCGCCTCTCTCTCTCTCTCTCTCTTACACACACACACACACACACACACACACACACACATAGGTGCAGGTATTTCATTTGCACTGAGGCTGGATGTGTGGATGTGTTGATATTCAGTGTTGTTCCAGCAGCAATTTAAAGATTCTTATGCGAGAGAAGAGGAGGGAAGCGGGAGAGGTTTAGGAGAAATGTAACTGTAATGAATAATCTCTCCAGAATGTAAAACAAATCTATTGACATTTTTGATAAAAATTATGTAGAAAAAATATTCATATGTAAAAAGACTAAAAGTAAAAACACAAGGGACAATGATGTAAATAAATTTAATGTTCCTAAAATGTAACCTAAAACCTTAAAGGTGCACTATGCAGGGTTTGTTGGTTTGTAAACACCGGCACCAGTGGTCGAGCGTGCTAGAGAGCGAATGAAGAGAGCGAGCGGCGCTGGCGAGAACAAGGCCGTGAATCAGATTAATAAAACATTATTTTCTGATTGTTTCACGGCGGTTACATTCTAAAGTCCAAATTAACTCGCTCACACCTCCGCACGATCCTGAGGGTTAAATACACCGCCACACACTTCTATAGGGGTCATAAGTGATGATTGAGAGGGATTACTTTTGTATGAGTCTATACATTGTTTTTTAAGGAAAATCCTGCATAGTGTACCTTTAAAGGATAGGTACACGTCTTAACAGTCAGGTGTCCATATGAGCAGTGAGAGTGGTTTTCCTCGCTGTAATCATTCCTCCTGTTCATACTGGATATTAAAAGATCATTCAAATGTGATTTCAATGTAAGTGATGAAGGCCAAAATCAACAGTGTGTCCACACAGACAATTAAAAGTTGATGTGAAGCTTCTATGAGGCTTCATCAGTCTGAGTTAGTCATATCAAGTGGATATCTGACACATTTACAGTCTTTTTAGCATCAAAGTCCCTCTTTGTGTTTTTCTGTTGAGCTGCAGTGGAAGTATAGTAACAAAAAGAGGGACTTTGGCACTAAAAAGACTAATGTTGAGAGATATCTACTTGATTTGACTCATTTGGACGCTGAAGCTTCATATTAGCTTCAGATAAACTTTTAAATAAATTTTTGCACAGAAGGAGGACTGTGGATTTTGTCCCCCATCACTTACATTATAAGTACATTATGAAGGAATCTTCTCATGGTCAGTTTGATCAGGAGGAATGAAGAAAAACCTATTCCAGTGTACATATGGATACCTGACTGTTGTTTTAAGACAGACTTGAAAAACTGCCAACCTGTCATTTGAGACTAAAAGTTCCACTAATGGCCTCTAGAGGCTGTAATGGACATTAATCCCTGCAACTGTCAGACGGACTCATGCTGATGATTTGGCTGTTATCAGGCTAAAAATGTAAAGTTTGAACTGAGAGCGGCGCTACATTAAAGACAATAAAATGATTAAAATCATAACAAGCCATCCAACTGGCTGTTTGAAACTCCTTTGATTGGATGATCACTTTTATTTCTTCCCTGTTGGACTGAGTTAGTGAGGTGCATCTGCAGATATCAGTCGGAGAGCTTAATGTGACCCTAACCGTTAGAAATAATAGCTCATTATTTAAATACGAAAATAAGACCCAGCTTCTAAAAACCTTTGTAAAAAATAAAAAAAAGAAATAAAAAGGATCAGTATCAGCTAAATCTATGTACTCACATGTATTTATACACCCACACACAGACAAATAAACTGAGCTAATGATATTCATATGGCTCACACCAGGTGCTGGCGTTGCTATGCCCTAATGGCTGAAGAACACAAAGGCCTGTTTGAGGCTGTCACTTTGATCCTGGCAGCTCAGGGCTCCTGCGGCTCCGCTGCACTAAAACCTTCATCAGCCATATGCTGGGGACATCAGAAACAAGTCAATCAGCATTTACATCAGCACAAAAAGGGAATCAAGCCACAGCAGAAACCCAACACACATATAACACATGTTTTCTGACCTATATTCACTTGTCCAGAGGTGCATTTCTCTGCAAAAACTTTCTAGAAGTCATTCAAAGGGGAAGTCCACCCCGAAGGAGTTGTTACATATTCTAATTTAATTGCTTAAAACACTCAAGTGTGTTGAAAACATGGCTGGGAGACCTCACACATGTCACTGACTCCTATAGGACTATCTATGGAGGTGACGTAAAACCAGTGCACCCCGAGGAAGGCTCTGAGAAATGTGAGCTGTGTTTTGGCTCTAAATACATTTCAAATCAATTCAAGCCTTTTTTTTTTGGTCCCTGCATTTACTTACTGAGTCTTTCTCACACTAGGCTACATTTTAAATAGTCCAGACATCAACATAATTTAGAATCAGCACGAAATTGGCGAGGGGACTTCCACTGGCCCAGAAGTATCTGTCCAATCGCCCCAGCAGCTCTAGATGAAAACGCAGTCAGACATACTGGTTTTTGGCATTAATGTGTCAGTTTGAGCACTGTGTGTGTGCGTGTGTGTCTGATTCTGGTATTTAGATACTTATGGATGAAAAACATGTTCTCACAAGAATAAAAAGATGAACAAAATGTTCCAGATTGCTTGATTATTGGCTTATTATGACAGGCAACAGATTAAGATCGAAATCACACACATACGCAGCCCTCAATCATGCACAAAAAAAAAGAGGGACACCTACGTGGGGAGGATGCACTGAATGATGAAGAAATGCCAGACAAAAAAAAGAAAAGAAAAAGAAGACATAGAAGAACACAGGCGCGATAATAGAAGTCCCTTGATATCTCTAATGGGCAGCTGATTAGAAAGCAGAAGCACCAAAACAGGTAATTCTTCTTCTTATCGTCAGCACCAATAGTCAGACTCACACTTATCTCCATAATGACTCCAACTATAATTAATGAGCCTTTTGAGAGTACAGTGGCCTGTGCACACAAACAGGTGCACACACACACATACACACACACACATGAATGCATGGATTGGACTCCTTCTATTCACAGGGGGACTTTGGTAATGATGGCAGATTGAACGTAGCTGATGAAACTTTCATTCTATTCAAATTTTTTTGTTGTTGTTCTTCCTGTCTTCCCCTCTCTCCATCATTTAAAAAGTCTGTCCAAGGACAGGCAGCAGCTTGAACAGAACCGGCTTCTGATTTCTGATCAGACGACAGATGGAAGAAGCACATTATGTCTCCTCAGATGACAGGGAGCCTGAACGCAGCGCCGGGGTGTTTTTTTTTTTTAAAGCGGCGGTGAGCCCCGACAGTGCCGCCGTGTCGTGTGAGAAAGGGGCGAGAGGGGTTTCCAGGCGTCCTTTGAATTTTCTCTGTGGTGGACATCAAAGGGCAGACGCATCAAGCATCTCACAGTTTGATGACAGATGTTCTAATGAAAGCTCTAATGAAAGCTAAAGGTGGACTGTGCAACAGTTCAAGAGCGCTAGACATACATGTCAAGGGCTCATGTGACTCAGTTATTTATTAACACCAGCACCAAGTGGCAAAGAACATAATAACTTGTCACAGCTGTTTAAATGGCTGCACTGGAAGACATTTAGAGCTGGTTTAAGTTAACTCAACTTGAAGATTAAGTTTGTTTCAACTCAGACTTTAAAGTTCTTTTAACTACAAGTTGTCTCAAAAGTTTTCAAAGTTGATTAAACTTTTAATTACTTGTTTCAACTTAATACTGAGTTAAAACAAAGAGTTATTTTACATTATTTATGCAAGAAAACTTTCTTTACCTGGTTTAACACACAGTTTCAAGTTAAAATAACTTAACTATGTATATGACTAGCAAGTTAAGAGGATTTAAATTTCAGATTTGTTTCAACTTACATGTATAAATTATCTTGACTGACAATTGAATCTTTTCTTGTTTCCTTTTTTTGCTTTTTTCTTTGGTACGTGACAGAACTTTACACTGAATTCTTGCATCTGTTCAAACATATAACAATTATATGAAAAACGTTTATATATTTATTAGAAGGAGGGGTAGAGTTGTGCAATGAGGTAAATGTGAGAGTCATAAAATCTTGAAAGGAACAAGAATAATGTTGCACATTGTAACCAAAAAGCGGATAAAAAGCGGATGTGTTAATCGAACAAATACTTTTAAAACTAGGAATGAGAGAATAAGAGAAAGATGGAGGAAGACAGAGAGAGAGGAAGAGAAAGAGATGAGGTAGGGTGGGGATGTGCGGAGGCAAAATGTGGGATACTGAGAAACAATAAACCTTCATGTCTAAAAGATTCCTTTAAAACAATTCTTTCTCACAAAAGGTTTTTCACATTTGAACTACACCAAACCTACAGTTCAGAACAGTATATAAGATTTTTCACCTTTTAATTTTTTTAATAAAAAACCATACTGTTGAAAACATGAACAACATTTGTGTGCAGAACAACGCAAGAGTCCCAAATAACAGCTTCCTCCCAGTGGGGGCTTGAGATGTGCATTCATTTTGTTTACAGGCGATATCTAAGCAGTTTATTTCTGAGCCTGTGGATTCTTGCTGAGCATTAGTCCGGTTTAATGTTCAACGATGGCCTTCTGAAGGAACTCAAAGGAGTACTTCATATAACCGGGGTATGCGAGGTTAAGGCAGCGGATGGCACCCATTAACAGGGCAAAGCCTGTGGGCACATCTCTGAGGTCATGCAGCATGATCTTCTCCTCTTCTACCACAGCCACTTTAAAGACTTCCAGAGGAAATGCATCACGCAGAGAGCCTTCGCGTCCAATCAACAGTCCAACATGCATTCCTTTCATTATCGAGGGTTTCTCCATGAGCCAGAAGACATATAAAAACATACACATCTTATATATATATAGATATATACGTATATATAGAGGAGAGAGTAAGTCTTTTACATTAAACAGCTGTGTGGCATCCATGTGGCAAATTAGGCTCAATCGTTATATATTCACTTAGCAGTCATTTTCAGATTGTTGTTAATGTTAGTAACACTCGCTTTGCCTGTGATGACATTTCAAATATCTGTTGTGAAACATGCCTGTTGTCTGAAGACAGTTTTGTAAAAAAAAAATACTCTGATTTGCTGACGTGATTGGTTGGTTAATGTTCCACCGCTGTTGGAAAGTATCTCTTAAAGTCGCTTCTTTACTTTTTCGCCCTCAGCAATCTGTAAAAACTTCTGCCTGAATTATTGTGCGAGTGCTGTGCAGCAATCATACTTTGTTCTTAGTGTGAATGCTGACAAACGTTTATTTATTCTTCTGTACGTTTTTCCAGCTCTCACATGCATTTTCTTTAGGAAATGTACATAGCTCCTGTATATGTTTGTCCAGTCAATTGCACAAGATCTTTATCACCATGTCAGAGATGTTTTTCTCCCCAGGAGGGAGTGACTATGGTGATCATGACATCACATGCTTTATATTTTGACCCAAACATTAAAAAAAAAAAACATTAATATGAAAACAATCTTGCAAATATCTGGAGGAAGTGACTAAAACAATGTATCGCTGCGTCCTTACAAATTGCTCAATACAGCAGGCTGTCAAAACGGCATGTCTCCCACAGCTCCTCGTATATTTTCAGCTACCAGAACTAATGTAGCATCGCTTCAAATCGAGGGGCTCCACGGGTGAGTTGATGAGTAAACCTGCGCAGTGATAGGTCCACTGCTGTGTGTGAGATTGGAAAGGATAGGGAGGACAGGGTTCTTGTTCAAACACGGAGACACATACTGTTACACTTTGTCACACACACACACTCCCGCTTTGCTCCAGCCAACCTGTGGCTTTGACACTTGGCTTTGCATTTATAGCTGGGGCCCCACAGTTACTCTATCTCCAGTTAAGGGAAGTTTGCAGCCATATAGGAGGTGATCAACTCTTGCTTTCCGACTGGAAATGAAACAGCATGCAGAGTTATTTTCCTCTGCAGGTGTAATTGACTGTAATTGTGTATGTGTTTGTGCGTGCATATGTGCATGTGTGCGTATGCTTAAACTGTACACAGCCACACACACACACACACACACAAAAAAAAAATTAATTCTTTTCATGAGTTTGCTACAGTTTTCTGTGCATGTGGAACAAGATTGGTTGGAGTTAAGGGACTTGTTACATCATTACCTTCGTCTGGACACAACACAAAAAAAACAGTGTGGGGATTGGACGTTATGTGCTTACCAGCTGGCTTTTTCCAACTCCAGGGAAGCTACTTGTACAATACACTTCATCACTTGACAGTACAAGAAGCTGATCTACGGCAAAAGTTACCCTCAAGAGAAAAATCCTTTTTTTTTTTTGTTTTAAACGGATTCTGCTTCAAAACAGTGTTTTTGAGAATCAAACATTCACCATATGTTGGCTTGAAAGGTGGCTCAGAAGTTTGTAAGCTTAGCAGAGGTAGTCAGCTGGGATTCACAACAGATACAGTGGATGGCAAAATATACTACTGCTACAGCATCCACGTCCATGTTGACTATCCGTATACTACAATTAGTACGTTCCAAACACTTATATTGTTGCCAAAATATAGTTAAATCCACAGTTTTCTGACAGGTGGTCTGTCAGTACCACATCTATTACTGGGAAGACAATCTGCTGTTGATATATTCTACTAAATTCTCTCATCTTTACCTCAGTTTGTGCCTCTTAACTAATCTCTAGTTAAATATTTTCACCACTGTGCAGTTAACAGATCACTAAATTGCCCTTCAGAGACATAAAACCTTTACTGCGCTCTACATATTCTGTTTAAATGGTAAAAATGGTCAAATATTTGCGAAAGCACATGGAAATGGTGGTTGCAAACATCAGGATTCAACACATTTGAAAAAAAAGTCCCTGCTTTCAGTGCAGACTGTGAGTTAAGAGACAATATATTGTGCCTGGATGCTTATTTGTTGCTTGGAAATGTCAGATCAATAAGAAATAATCACACAGAAAATCAGAGAAGAAGAAAAAAAAAGAGCCGATCACATGAAAAGCTTGAAGCCACGGAATAAAGATTAAGCTGTGTATCGTGTATGAGGGCTTACAAAACCTTAATATTTATTGTATTCTTTCTTCTTCTCTTGCTCAAGTCTAATCCAGGCTCAAGTCATCAAAAAAAAAAAAAAAAACAGACACGGTGACGTTCCCAACATGATGAAGAAACAAAAAGTCCTGAATCCTCATGGCTGCCACAACCTTGCAGCGACTCTGTCCGCATGAACAAAATCCATCGCCGTCATTTGTCTTCGGAAATCCGCAGAGACGGCGGTTTGGCTGGCGGTCGCCGGTCAAGTTAGTAGCAGCTCAGGTGTGAGAGCTGCAGAGTTGGAACAGATGCTTCTACTTTAATTACCTCACAAAGAGCTAACTCTCCTGTGATGGAGGAGACACCAACACAGCTGGGTCCTGACGGATGCCAGGGTACAAAGAACTCACGGCCACAAACACACACCCCGGCAATCCTATTACATGTGATATATCATACGTACGTGTGTGGCAGACCCCGCTAAGATATATTCAAATATATTCATAGTTAGATCTGTCAGATGTAAAGTGAGCTAATCTGGGAGATGGAATTTGCAGGCACTTGTGATGAAGACTAGGAATATGGAATATGATAAAAGGTAACAGAAGGGATATTTATTTTAAGCTGGGGGTGAGTGTGAGGGCTGGAAAAGGCAAGCGTTGACTGTCAGCCAATCCGAGAGGCCAAAAAAAGTTCTCAAAGTCAAAGCTGAATGATAAAAGTTAAGTCGGTCCTAACACCTTTCACCTAAACTAATATGTACATGGATTGAGATAGAGATACAAGTGCAGATTATTTTTAGTTGATGAGATATAAAATAGAGGCAAATATCCAAGGATATTCAATTTATAATCAGAGAAAAGCAGTGTGTTAGCGTAGCATGATTTCACATCGTCATCATTCCTTCTTCGTTAAAGTCTGGAGGCCCCGTCGACAAAGTGTTAATGTTATTTTCTATCGTGGGTCAAACACACAGGATGTGTTTTTACTTTGTGGTTTTTATGATGATGAAAGCTGTATATTTGAATTACACTGTGTATGTAAAACCCAACTAGGGACAAGAGTTGAAAATTAGCAATAGCAGTACATCAGTTTCATGTATCAGAACTATGTTAAATTGCATCGTCCCTATCAAATAAAATAAATTGAAACTGAAATAAGACACAAGAACCAGTAGAAGTAGTAGATATTTCTTATATTTTGTTTTTCTTCAGTTATTTTTTCTCCAGGCCTGAACTGAACTGTTGCTGCTCAGGACTGTTGGTTTCCACTAGTAAATAAATACATCTGGACAACATAACTGGATTTTGTCTCAGTTTTTATGCCTTATCTGCTCGACCAACCTTACAAATACATTTCTGGTGTTTGTGTCCATCAGAATTGTTAATAAATCTTCCGTCCATCGACTAATCAATTAGTATCTTTTCAGCATAGTTTTAGAAGTCTTAAGATCACCACCAACAATGTAATTTTCTATATTTTGTCTTATAAAACTTTTGTATTCCCTCAGCCAACTGATAATCCATTCAATGTCAAAACTGAAAGGTTGTTTTTTTTTGTATTTAAAACATATTGACCATTTTCACCTATCATACTTTCTTCTTCACATATCGCAAATGAATTAAAAGTTCCTTGTCAAACAAATTAAAAGCCTGGATCAGTTCCTGTAATTGACTTTTTTTTTTTTTTTTAAAGCAGCTTTTTGTTCACTGACTGCCAAAGTTTTTGCATTTTCATCTGATTCATCATACAAGCAAACAAATAAGATAATTTACTGTGGTCATTCATGCGCACCTACATGCACAGAGGAGAGGCATTTGGCTTATTATCTGATAAAGGGAATTATATGTGATCTGACTTGTTTGCTAATCATGCTATCAAATCATATTCTGTAACCTATGTTCACAGAGTACACATGCATACAGTAACTACAACCCATTCATCCTATTTTGATACGTTGCAGCGGCTGCCGATTATGTTTACCATTTACAGCGTCGTGCTCACCAAACATTCAGAGTAGAAAACAATTTAGATTACCAGCTCAAACACAATGCTGCAGCATTTCCTTCCCTGTTTCGGCTTCATGAGATAATGCTCAGATGACACTGGCTTGTGCTCTGAAATGAATTTTAGTGCTATGAATGGAAGAGCAAACTCCACTGAAGACGGATACTGTGAATAATCAGGGTAAAGGATATAGGAACTGAGTATCTTGTGTAGTAAACAATAGATCTCTTGTGTACTGTGTTCAACTAATTTTCTAAGCATCTACCATTGGCTTTTATAAAAAGTCAAGTTAGATAAATATTGCCACATGTGCTCAGTAAAGTTTATTTTCAACAGCTATGAAAAAAGAGCAGTGGATAAGAACTCAGGTACGATCTACCAATTCCACAAGAAATTCCCAAAGAGCTGATTATCAGTAACGATCTGTATGAACTTCCTGATTCCAAGAATGATGGAGGTGTATGGAAGTGGGCTGGCACTCCAGACCTCCAATGAAGGAGAACCATAGTTATGATGGACACAACTACAAAGATATTATGTGTTAATACTATTCCTATATGTCAACTACCAATGCCATATATACGCTCTTTAAAACTTGATCATTTTGTCTGAGTGATACTTCAAGCATGAATCTTTAGTGCAAGAGATCCAGAAGCTCTTGCAATAAACGGCAAACTTGCTGCTACCTCCACTGCCTAAGCTGCCACTGGTTAGATGACTGGTGGGATGGTTCAACCCATTCGCAAGAAAGAACATGTCCACCTAAACTTTCCAGTTGGTTCTTATGGCTGGAGGACATGTACTACGCTGTGTCTCAAATCGCATACTTCTGTACTTACACTTAACATTTTGAGTGCATAAGTGCGTTCACACTGAGAGGTATGGGAAACGCAGTGCACTGTGAGCACCCGGATGGTGCACTCAAAACAGTCAAAAAGTTGAGTGTGGAACTATGGACACTTCTCGCCCTTAATGGTTGCCATCTTGGCTACGTAGCGGAAGGGGAGCAACCGCTTTTCAAACTGGAAATGGCAGCCAGGTACGTTGTCACTACAGTGAACATCGCCGCATTATACAAATGTAAGTTATACATGTGTTTTTTAGCACTAAGCACCACTATACTGTTGTCGGATAATTTAGCAGTCTGTAATGATTTAGTAGTGCAAATGATAACGTGAATGCTAAAGCTAGCTAATGCTAATTTGCGATCGTCATTTCCAGTAAGTGCACAACGGCTGTGTTTGATTTGAGACAACACTACCCTGTAGAAATTTGCCACTACGCTAGTAATAAATAGTGTACACAGTGTACTACATGAAAGTGTACTAACAGAAGAATGTGATTTGAGACACAGCTCCAGACAATAGCATGGCCTCTAATTTCATCCAGCTAATTGTAAACTACATACTTCAGAAAGGAATTAAAGGATTACTGAAAGGACTAAGAAGCAGTGTCCTCTCTGCTTTTCAAGTCCATTTCCCTGCTGACCACAGCGAGCATTAGGTCTACTGATGGATGTGATCAGAAGTGTGCTTTTTAAAAAAACACCCAACAGTGATGTCACAGGGTCCTGCAGAACATCTGCACATCACTGCAGCAACGCGAGAATTCAAACCACAAGACGTCAGAAAAAGTTAGCTTTAAATTAGTCGATTCCAATAGATTTCTGATACCCCAATTTTTGGAGTTAGTAGCGACCGATCATCAAATATAAAAATGTTTGTGTTCCAATGGATCAGACTTAAATCCAATTATATTTCTATTACTCTGCAAAGTGGCAGTTAATGGATCCAGGATGAAAACAAGCTGCGACATATGTGATCTTTGGTGGATTCCTCCGCTCAAATGAAAGGGAGATGACACCATCCCATCTGTCAATAGCCTCATGAAGTATTGGTAAAATATGCATGCCTCACAAATACAGTAAGGTATGATGAAAATTTGGGTATGGTAAGGTAACTATGACGCTTGGTTATATGTTTTATATGTTTTCCATATAGCCCAAAATAAGGTAATATGAATTTAGGCCACCAGCATCATGGTATTCTTGCTACATAAAGGACACAGTGTCTAACAGAATCATACCAATATGAGAATAATTCCTGCAAATGTACCATATACCAATGTGGAGTTGTGACAGACATTATGTAAGAGACATTATATAACTTATGAATTAAAACCAAAACAAGACGGATACTGGAGGCCGTGATCAAATATATGTGGAGCTTTCTGTTCTGTTTTTCAGAGATGTTTCTCATCATTACCTTGTCAAAACTAGCTGACTTACAGTTCACCTCATCATCTAACAATGCCGTGACACAATCAAAATAAACTTTGTCGCTCTCTGTCAAATGCATCATTATTCTAAATACAATATGTCTGGCAAACAATGCTTCTGTTTGTCTTGTCTTTTGGTTTCTAACAATGCCTCTAGTTTTGCAAAATGGAGCCTTCCAAAGCTCCCCCTGTAGACTTGTTGTTGTTTGAGGCCAAGGTTGGGCAAGACAGCCCTGGACTGAATATTTACATAAATGAGCCAATTTAGCTGCATTTCAGACAACTGGACTGTCTGGCAGACTGACTGGCTGCCTCCACCACACGCAGACATGGATGGACAATGACAGAAACACACAATAAATCACAAAACACAGTCTAGTGGGCCATGTTAGCAAATTACCAAGTGGCAAAGATGTAAAACAGGAAATCTTTATTCAACAGTTATGGCAGCGGAGGTCATGGTTTTCCCAGACAAAGAGGACAAACTGAGAAGTTGAGAGAAAACAGACGAAGAACAAATAAGAATTGGATGACAAATAAAAAGAAAGACAGACAAAGAAAGAAAAAAGCAGTTTGGTAAACAGTGGTTGTGCTAGGGTTGAGAAATCCTGATGTTTCTGGTTGTTAGTGTCACTGTCAGCTTGGCCTGGCATGAAAGAGGAACAAGGGGCACAGCACCAGCTAACCAAGCCAGGCCAGGCCAAGAGAGGCCAACGACCGAGGTAGAACAGGCTAGAGAGATGACAAAAAGCAGGAGTAAACTGAAATGAGCACAAACACTCAGCAAACACACACACACACACACACACACACAAACACACTGATTGTGCCGTTCGGTGCCAGTAGATTGCTCTGTGCTGGAGAGCTTAGGGAGGCATCAGAGAGCATGGGCAGCATCCTGCTCTGAGCTGCAGATCCCAAGCCGACTGAATGTGGATGCTTGGCCCAGTCGGCTGGATCAGCCGCTAATACACAGCCTGGGACCAGGGAATTACTGAGTAAGCACTGAGCCCCATGCAGCCGCTACCAACATGCACACACAAACACGCTCATGCACACAAAGGGGGCATGCTTGGTCACAGGAATGCACGGCATGCTCACAGACTCTCTCCTGCCATGAAAACAGACAAAGGTGCAGCCAGACACGTTGGTGGAACGGCTTGAAATGATATCAAAATATTTAAAAGCTGCTATCAATATGACTAGGTTATATTAAAAGAGAGCAAAAGTCAAATTGATTTTCAATGCAATGAACAGTATTAAGGATTACAACAAGAAAAATGTTTTTAAAACTAATAACAACGTGGTCATATCATCATAATGTGATTCCAATGGGATGTCACAGTCTACTTTTTAATCCTCAGTTTGTTTGGTTTTTAAAGTCAAAAGAAAAAAATGTGTTCTTAAGAAAAGCCTTTATCACTATCCATACAAAACTCTGAGCTGACTTCATCGCTACACCCCACTGAAGCCACTTTTCTTCAGCTTTGAACTCTTGATTTTCTTGTAAGTAGAACAGTTAGTGTTTTTCTGAAGAGGAATGGCCCTCTGTATATGACGGCCCCCCGCCAACATCATTTGAAGGCTTCCTCTAGTACAATACCCCCGCCTGAAAATAACCCACCCTCCCACCAGGATACATTGGCCTACTTCCCAAAGCACTCACATCTGGCAGAGAGACATAAGGTGCTTTTGAGAAACCCTTGCTTTATATTTAAAGCTCTTATTCCTTCAAGGTCTCTTGTTCTAGTTCCTTCCTTCCTCCATCTCTCTCTCTGCTTCCTTCTATCCATGTGATATATGAGAGTTTATGTGCACAAGCTTTTTGACTGTGTACTCTTTATCCATGGTTTCCGGCATCGAAGGAGCATGTGGATCGATAAGATGTTTAACATACTCCCTCCGCTTTTTAAAGCCTGCAGTGAACAAACCCCTCACCATCGACCCCTAACCCCACCCGCTGGCGCAGATCGAAGGCCCCCCCGTCACGTGACCACCTTACACAACACTCACGGGAGGTCCTCTTCTCACCAGGCCGCCTCCCACTTCCTGCTCAGCCGCTGGTTACCGAGGTGAACCATCGCCATGGGCAACGGACCAAAAGAGAAGGAGGAGGACCGGGAGGAGGGAGGTGAGTCGGAGAGGAGATGTGAATAGATGTGAGAAGAGGGCATGAAATCGATGAGGCCATGCAACAGCTTTGCGGCTCATGTGCCCACACACTGAGATAGAGATGCAGACGCGAACACACACACACACACAGACTCTCGCACACACACATACACACAAAAGTAGAAAGAACGAGATGACCTGGCATTCACGACTGCCAACAAGCTCGTCCATATTACAGGAATGAGCGAGAATGATACACACATTTCCTCCCTCACAAGTTAAATGTTTCATCCATTTTTAGACTGCGCAAATTAATCTTCTCCACCTCCACTGACATGAATATGAGTTTTAACTTTAACTCTCCTATAATTAAAGCACAGCTTTAGCGTTTCATGCAGGAGATTTCAAGAGTTTCATTTTTCACAGAGCCTGTGTTGCAAAAGGTCTTGTGTTTCTTTTAAATGTCACTCCGCTTAAAACAGAGTTGCATTTAAGCAGCAATAGGACTAGTGATATTTAACAGGGAGAGAAATTAGAGAGGCTGTGAGAACACTCTGCTTGTCAACCTCATAGCTGAGAATATATTTATAAAGAGACATCTATGGTAACAGCTAATACCTGACTGAATTAAAACGTGTTTCATAGATACAAACTCTCTAAGCAGGTTCATGAGAAATAATTTAATCAAAAGTTTTGACTTGGAAGAACAAGTCAAGGATTATTGTGTATCTAAGATAAAATTAAAACAGTGAGCACTTTATTAAAGAGTCAACCAAGATTTTTTAAATGTCAACACAAAACCAACAAGGGCAGCTATTCTTATTACATTTGACAAGTTCAGAGAAAATCTATGCTGATTTATTTGTCTGTTGATGACAAGGCAGTTGAATGTTTAAACCGCAAACAATTTTAAAGCATAGTGACCCATTCCACATTTTAAGTAATATAGGATACTCTGGGGTTGTGTCCAAAATCATTCTCCCATCACTATACAGTCTGCTATATAATGTGTAATGTTATTAGAATGTCTACTGAGAATAATCAATACAGTCTGGGATAAATCTCTGTTTTTAAAGCTGTACATGGGGTGTGTGCAATCTTACAAGTACAAGCATAATTCATTTGCAGTTGTTCACGTTGTACAATGAAAACCCCATTTTTCGGGGTATTTCCAGATTTCATTGTCTTAAGAAGTGTAATGCAATTCAGCGTGCTAAAGTGTCCGCTTGTTCCATTATCCAACTTATACCACAGATAATTGAAAAAGGAAGTCGAGAGCCGGAAACAGAGACAGCTCACCTTCAAAGTAAAAGTTGCGCATTTTTTTGAAGCGTGTTGGCTGCAGCTCAATTTGAGGAGTGGCTACATTAAATAAACAAATAGCCTAAATAATGAACATAATTCATAACTTGTTTTACACACTTTGGAGATAAAACTATGTAAAAAAACAAACAAAAAAAACCCAGAGGTGGCAGAACCAACCCAGGGATTGTCAATGGAATCAGGAAATGCACATAACTTTGACTGTTTTCGGGTACATTTTTTCACAAAGTTGTCTAATAGTTTCCCTCTTTGTCTGCTCATCAACATTTCGAATTGGCAAGGATCTCGGGGGCACTGGCGGCTCCCTGTCAGGGGAGTTGACGAGGACCGTCGGGAGCCTGCAAGGATCTGTTGTTGTTGTTTCTTCTTTGGCCGTCTCTGACAATATACTGTAGACTTACATGCAAGTGATTTGACTCTAAAGGGTATTCCATGGTTGTTGTTAATTGAAACTAACTGTAGTCCTCACTGTTAGTAGTCAGTTACACAATAATGTGTCAAGTAGTATGTCATCCCTTTTGCAATAAAAATCTGAATTATGTTTATAATATTGTTCCACAATGTAACAGCTTGTTCAATTAAAGAAGCTTTCTATTACTGTATTATCAATACAAGTCCTTAAATCTTTGTCAGAAGTGGGATTTGAACCCACGCCTCCATTTGGAGACCAGAAGTCTTATGCTCAGTATACTCAGTAAGCATTAGAGCCTTAAGTCTGGCGCCTTAGACCACTCGGCCATCCTGACAACTGTGTCTTGTAGTCAACCACAGTCAGTGTGGACTGCTAGATTAGCTAGAAGCAGTATTTTGGATTAACGATGTAGGATTTCAGCAGCTTTCTCCCACAGTTGTCAAATTTCTTCTGGACAGCCCAAATTTGTATAGTATAGAGGGGTTGAAGACACTAAATGATTACATCTACAAAAAGTCATTCTTCTGGTCACACACGGATAAGGAGAAGCTTCTCACTGCTGAAGAAAGGCAGCTTTCTATCTTGTGAAGCTAAAGTCATGAAACCTGTGTCAGGAGTGGGATTTGAACCCACGCCTCCATTAGGAGACCAGAAGTCCCTTTGCTCAGGAAGGAGAGAAGCCTTGAGTCTGGCGCCTTAGACCACTCGGCCATCCTGACAACTGATGCCACATGTGAACCATAGTGAGCCTGAACTTCATAAAAAGCTAGCTAAACGCACCATGAAATGATCAAATAAAAGCCAAATTTATATTCTGCCAAATATCAACACATTAAATGCTACCTGGATGAGATATCCCATACAGAATTACTGCACAATAGCTGACGTTTCATATGATGTGCACTGTCCGTGTAGATTAGTCACTGCATAAATGCCCATCTATAGATGCCTGTTTTTTGTCTAGATGTCAACTTATCCACATTTCTATTTATTTTTTGAGACATTTAGTGTACAAACCTATTGATGAGGACATTCACACAGTGCAACACCTGCTGGACATTTTTTGTAACTACTTTTGGCATGCTTGCTGTTGGTTCTATGCCATTGATCTCTGTAATTATTGAGAGCTCATAGTACCCTATTACCCCACTAGAACACTGTGCTCCCAGAATGCAGGCTTACTGGTGGTTCCTACAGTCTCCAAAAGTAGAATGGGAGGCAGAGCCTTCAACTATCAAGCTACTCTCTTGCGGAACCATCTTTCAGATTCGGTCCGGGTGGGCAGACACCCTCTCTACCCTCTCTAAGAGTAGGCTTAAAACTATCCTTTTTGATAGGGCCTTGGATCAGCCCTTAGTTATGCTGCTATAGGCCTAGACTGCCGGGGGACTTCCATTGATGCACTGAGCTCCTCCCTCTCCACCTGTATGTATTCATTTACCATTAATGCATGTTACTAACTTGACTTCTTCTCCTGCTGTTCCTGCCGTTGCTGCTGTTTGTTGTTACTAATCATGTATCTATTGTTATTGTTGTTGTTGTTGTTCTGTTTCTCTGACCCACTATGTACAGTATTGTAAATGACTTTGCAATTATATTTAACAGCTCAGTTTCTGTAGGGGTGGATAGCATGTTTGTTTAATATCTTTCCTCTTCTTTCTGTTAAGTTACCACAACTATGAAATAAACATTTAAAGGCTTCAAGATCCCTTGTCGCTGCTGTTTCTTGGGAGCTGGGAAGAGGGAGTGTCATTTTCATGTTGCGCCAGGGTTTCTCCTAGGCCGGGTCATAATATATTTTTACATTCTTCTGTTTCTCCCAGTTTAAAGGCCCCTAATGATAGACCCTCAGAGGTGTTTTTGCCTATTTTGCTTGATTAGACCTCTACTTAGGAGTGTGTGGGCCTGCATAGATTGTCTTTGACTGACATCTCCTCTAAAGAAATAAAACACATTTCCAATCCACTGGAGATAGAAATACGAACATATATTCAGACTATACAATATATATCTAAAAAACACAGCAGTAGAGTGGACAAAAGAGTCAATAAGTTTCATTCAGTGTATTCTGCTCATTCATCATTCACCGCAGTTGGATCATTCATTCACTATACAGCAGGTTTGAATGTTTATTGTGTTCATAATGGAAAAGTGACAAAATTGACTTTTGATTGATTTTTGTGTGTGCTATCGATGAATAATATTCTCCCACAATGCAATGCACAGAACAAATTGAGGGAGCTACAGTACTCACAGCTGGAGAAAATAATGTAAGTAATAGTGGACGGTGGTGAGACAGCTCCAGGAACATCTAAGAAAACAAAAAATAATTCAATTTTTGAAATAAATACTGTAAAAACAATGTGGACATTGTTTTCTTGTATGAAAGCAGTACACTATAAAGATTAGCAGATACTGTACTATATGCTGATTTAGAATAGACTGGTTCAACCAAGGTCTTTTCTCAATCAATGCAACATATATACAGTAAGCTCAAATGTCATGCAGAGTAGATTGCACAGTCCCAGGCTAAATCGGTCCACTGCATTGTTAAAATGCTCAATTTTCAAGTGCAATAATGTAATTAATTGCACAGTCTCATTTCCTTTAAAGTGCAACTGCGTGTTTTATCCTATAACACCAGAGGGTCAAAGTCTGCACAGTGGAACTCAAACATCTAAGTGAAGCAATGAGAAGAAAAATATATTTAAAGTGGATGGGGAGTTAATTATAATTTAATGGTGTCTCTAAATCATACAGTCAAGTGCATGAGAGTGTATTTCAGTATATTTGTAATTGCACTAATTATATATCATCAATAGGTTAAGTAGATTGTTAGTATGTTCAGCACGCTTTAAACTTTTTTGGGGGATGGGGAGTATTGGTAAATATTAAATGAGCATTTAATTTAAATTACTTTCTGTTCCATAAAATTAGATTTGACTATGTTTCTACATGATAACCTCATATGGTTATGAGTCATATTTTGGTCTTTTAATTTTCTGATTAATTTGTCTCACTCAGTATTGTCAAACTTTTCATCCTTTCACAGGTCTGTTTTTAAACCCTTGACCATTTCAGATGCAATCACAAATCTTATGATGTTTTGTGACAGGTTGAAAAGCAAATTTCAATGAGTTCCAGTCAAGCGATATGACCACACGGGCAGTGTGACATTGCTTACACAAGTCTTGATGTGAAATGAAATGAGAAATGAAAATAACTCTTCATAATATTCAAAGCTGAGTGATCGATTTTTAAGGGACAACACTGATTAACGTTGTCAGTAGTCGATATTCGTCAGGATCCTTTTAAAAAAAGGATTTCAAGTTAATTCTTTAATAGACAACCATGTAGTTTTAGTTCACTTCTGATCACAATTGGATGCCAATTTTGGACAGATGATCAGTAACAGTCTTAAATCCCCCTATGCTTAAGGTTTGGACAATTCAGAAGAAAGTGGACTACAATGATAGAAAGCTGCTGAAATCTTTGGTCGTCAATCTAATGTACTGGTTCTAGCTAGCTTTTATAAATGTTATCATAGTTTTACTATGATTACATGGTGGTCTAAGGCGCCAGACTCAATGAATTCTTCCTTAAACTTCACAATCAAAAAGTAAGTGATTGACTTTTATGGGACATTAATGATTTAATGTGTTGATATTTGGCAGAATATAAATTTGGGTTTTATTTGATCATTTCATGACGTGTTTAGCTAGCTTTTTATGAAGTTCAGACTCACTATGGTTCACATGTGGCATCAATTGTCAGGATGGCTGAGTGGTCTAAGGCGCCAGACTCAAGGCTCCTCTCCTTCCTATGCAAAGGGACTTCTGGTCTCCGAATGGAGGCGTGGGTTCAAATCCCACTCCTGACACAGATTTCAAGCCTTTAGCTTTACAAGATAGAAAGCTGCCTTTCTTCAGCAGTGAAAAGCTTCTCCTTATCCGTGTGTGACCAGAAGGATAACATTTTGGTAGATATAATCATTTAGTATCTTAAACCCCTCTATACTATACAAATTTGGGCTGTCCAGAAGAAATTTGACAGTTGTGGGAGAAAGCCGCTGAAATCCTACATCGTTAATCCAAAATACTGCTTCTAGCTAATCTAGCAGTCCACACTGACTGTGGTTGACTACAAGACACAGTTGTCAGGATGGCCGAGTGGTCTAAGGCGCCAGACTTAAGGCTCTAATGCTTACTGAATATACTGGAAAAAGGCTTCTGGTCTCCAAATGGAGGCGTGGGTTCAAATCCCACTTCTGACAAAGATTTAAAGACTGAAACTTACTTATGTGCTTATTGTTTGTACTGATATCACATATCTTATCATGCTTTGATAAGAGCATTTAACCGTGTGGTGCCTCTCTTGATCGCTGCATTCTTTCAAACAGATGAGTTAGGCCAGACTGTGTATGTAATCACCGATTAATATGAATTCTCAAATTCATTTATTTTTAAATTTTCAATAACTGTAAAGACCCAGCACCATGTGTGTCTTAGTCCTTTGCACTGAAAAGCAAACTGTGTTTGGCTGTGAAAGCCAGTCTTGGTAGGTACAGTTTGGGACTCAGAAAGCAGACATGAAACCCAGCAAAAGCATTCGAGGTGAGCGACACTACATCCACAGCTGTCTCCCCTGGTGTCTCACAAGCTCTCTACTCTGGTCCTCTGGAAACTCTATAATAAAAGAAAATGTTTTGTTAGGTTTAAAACAGATGACCTGAAAAAGTCCCAACATATTGTCTGTCTACTCTAGTAGAGCCACATATGTAATGCTAAGTTGTGCACCAGCAAATGTTTAATAAGGAAACTGTAATACGACTGTTAACACTGTTCAAGAAAGACTATTTTCACCATTACACATATTTGTTAGTTCTGTGGTAATTTATCTGTACTTCAGCACATTGGCACTTATATCTCCCCTGGTGATTCTATGTCGGACCTGAACTTTAAACTGGATTTTTGCCTTTGGTGTGATTTTTGGCGAGTGACAAACCTGCTCAGCTGGACTGAGGTCAGGTGATGACAATGCCAGAGGAGAACATCTCACTGCTGGGTCATAAAAAACTCCTTGGCTGTATTTGCTGTAATCGTCCACCTCCTGCATTGTCCTACAGTTGGCAGACTACCTAAAAAAGTGGGCTACAGTTGCTTCACTGTTCACCCAATATAGATGTAAACACAAAAACTAAACTACTTAAAACCAAGTCAGCACTTTCATTCATTCAAAACAACTTTTGAATGATGGACTTTACTGCTCTTTACTTACCAGCTGCTAGTTTCCTCTGGCTGTTTCCAGCTTATCCTGGTGCAGTCACTGGATGAGTTTATGCATCAGCATATCAATGGAGGTCCCACACCTGTCAAATAGGACACATGACATCACACAGTAAATAAATATTAAGCAACCAAATTGCCAGAACAAAACTTTGTCATTGTACGTTTCTGCGAACCAAGGATACGTTAAATGTCTAAGTTTCAATGTTGGATAATGATGTTTTATGATGTGACAACGCTGTGGTTAAGGTCTGGTTAGGGAAAGATCACGGTTTGGGTTAAGATAGAAAAATAAAATAAAAACACTCAGTTTTGTCGCCAGAAAACTGGCTACAAATGTCCCAACGTCTCGTCAAAAACACCCGGTTTTTTCGTTTGAAATGGGAAGCGGGCATTGGCTTCAAGGTGGTCTCGAACAATGATCTCTGCTGATTTCCAACTTTCTTCCAACTTCCTAACCGTACGCCGATGCCTCCTCCTAATAAGAAAGTCAGCTCATATAGGTCTCGTGAACTACATCACTTTAGAGATGTTGATATGATACATGTTGTTGAAATGTTAATATGCTATATGCTACATATTAAACATGTTGAAATTTACATATTCAACGGATCTATGGTTTGCAGAAACGTACAATGCCAACATTTTATTTTGGCGACCAGGCTGTATTAAGAGTGCATCCCTGTCATAGTTCAGTTATAAAATTCCAGCCCACCGAGGAGCGTCGCTTGCGTGGCTGCTGACAGCGCTGTAAGCGCCAGTCACACAGGACAGGATCTAGTTCAGCCGAGTAAAGTTTGTAGCTCGCCCTGCTGTTGATGTATGATGTATGATGCAGCTACAAAATATGCTACAATCACACAAAAAAATCTGCAAGTGGCAAAAAAAACCAACACAAACTGAATAATATTTTCAAGGGAGAATCTTCAGCGATGAACAACATCACTGGACATCACATGGAAAGGCCAATATCAGCAAAATTTTATATCTGTCTAACCTCATACTTGATCAAATATTCCTTTAACAAACCACCTCCACACACTTCACTGTGTGACAGAGCACTGTGAAAGCCCTCTGCTCTGTGACCAGCCTGCCAGCACAATAGCCACACTGCGTTTAGAGCACCTCAGCAGCCACTCGGCGGGGGTCAGCTCTCCAGCCGTGCAGTTTCAGCTCAAGCCTCCGCTGTGCGGAGGGGAGACAAGCGCAACTGCACAAGAGCCTCCATTACGGCTCCGGCACAAGAGCCCTGCTCCATTATGGCTTTCACATAAGGGCCTTCATTCGGGCTCTTAGTCATTCTAATGAGCTGTGCTTTGCAGCTCTGCAGAGCCTCTGACTCGGTCTATGCCGGGGCCCCGTGTAACAGCTCCCACGCGACTCCAGGCAGCCCCTAATGCAGAAGAGCGCTCAATGAGGATTGTGATTTTTTTATTTCTGTAATTGTCAAGCTTCAGAGGGCTCTTAGGCAGAGATTTAATGGCATCTAATGGAATCTCATCACAGAACAAGAGAGAAAAGGGACAGAGAGGGAGAACACTGACTAATGTCTCCACGTACTTTTGCTTTGCAGTTCGCCCTTAATTCTGTGAATGCAATTACCTTTTTCAATGACACTTTATATTAAATATTTTGCACCTATGTTTTTGTATTGTATGTGTGTATATTAAGAGGTTTATCCTCCCGACATACAGTAAATACAACATAGTAAGTTATGATCTGATGTAATTCACAGGGGGATAGTGTGTTTTGATTTTGATTTTGCTGGTATTAGAGCTTGTTTATCTTATGATAATCACCAACTGGAAGCCATAATTCACTCAGCATTTAATTTACCACCACATTACTGGAAAAATAATATATGTGCAATCCTCTGTATCCGTTCGATTTGTCTGCATCCGTCACTCCCAGTGGTCTTTGACTTTTCTCTCCCTCACTCCGCTCTTTTCCAGAAATTTCCACCTAGAGCAACAAATGACAGCATCGCCAAACTCTCTTTTCACTCTGAAATCCCTTTATCCCTTTTGCAGCCATCTCATATTTCTCTCGCTCTTGACCACGCAAAATTGTCTCTCCACTTTTTGTCTCCCGGCTGGTTTCAGGTTAAAGCCACCCACTCACATCTTCCCTCCCTCTGCAGTACAGTTAAAAATGACAAGTTATTGCAGTGTCAGCGGTCATGGTTAAATGCCAGGTCGCTTTTTTTTTTTTGTACCGAGCATCCAGACAGTTGTTGCTCACCAGGTAGATCTCTAAGTGACCCGACTTAATAAGAGGCTGTGTAGTCTAGCAAGCATCACTATTATCTGAAAGTACAGAAAGAGCACAGAAGGTACGTATAGCACAAATGGTTAGTCTGCTGCTTCATAAGCCTTTTAGACGAGGACACAAATAAAGTGTTGGATATGCAAAGCTTCAAGAAATACATTATGCTGCAAGAAAAATGTTTTTTTTGTCAGAAGGCAACTATAGAATGAATTTGGCTGAGGAAAGAAATAGTCTCACCCAAATACCACATGATAATCTTAACCAGGAAGACTCTTTGCTCACAAATTTATGTTAATTAAAGTAACAGTAACCAGACTGACATGAAGCTGCCTCTTAGGACAAATTAATTCAATAATAACTAGGCTTGGATGATTTTTTTGGCAGAGTACAATATCTTTTTTATTCTTTTTCAAGGGCAGCAGCTTGTAGACTACATGTATGTTATGCGCACAGACATTTCACTCGGAGGCAAATCCAAAGTCGGGAAGTGGAAATCAGAAAAATAGCAACGTTTTTGAAGTTTATACTCGGTGGCTGGCATCAACACCATGACAGGACATCATTATACCAGGAAACAGTGTCAGTCTCAATATCAGTGTCTCTGCCCACCCAGTTACAGCATGCACCCAGCTGTGTCTTTCCCACTCTTCGCTAAAGCATCAGACGATTCTAATATCCCAGAAGCATCAGCCGGTACCTGCCATGAATTGATCCCTTTAGGTATTATTTTAAGAGTTTGATCAATGAAGACATATCCCTACATATGTGAATGAAATACGTCTCACTAAAGTCAGCTGTTTTAACTGCTATTAAAGGGATAAGGCAAATAAATCTTATCTGCAGAGCCAAGTCAACAATTAATATTTATTGTATTGTGACTGTATCCAAAGCCTGATACTGGTGCAACGGTGTGGCTCATTGACGTGTTATTTTTTTTAGTTTTTGAACAACAATGGAGGAAGAATAAGATCAATATATCATAGAGCTGGGCAATATATTGATATTATATCGATATTGTTATATGAGACTTTTCCTGGTTATTCTGCCCTTTGTTTGAGTGCAAGTAGTTTTTTGTGCTCTGCAGTGCCCCCTCCTGATAATTCAATAGAAGTAGTTAAAAAAACAGGGAGTTTCCTCCAGAGCTAACCAGACAGAGCAGAGAGCTCATGTGTCGGCATCTGCTGCAGCTATTTATTTTCAACATTGTTGCCTTGGACACTATTTGTCCGTGAGTATTATGTGTTAGCGATTTCTTTACACTATATGCATTGTATATTTGCTGTGTATTTGTTTTGAGGTGACTAAATTGATGACTAGCATAGCTGCAACCTGTTAGCTAACCTGCTTTGCTCAGTGACACAGCATTTTTATTTTTTACATAGTTATGTCAGTGTAATGAATATTGTTCAGATTCTGATTTCTGTTTGCATTTGTGCTTTGTCGCAGTTTTACAGTAAATGTGGATCTTCAATAAACATGCGAGAAAAGTTACGCCTTGTGTTTATTGGAGGACTGCAGACTGTTGGCTAACTGTCTAGCTTTGGATAAAGACTACTCATTGCGAGGGCAGTTTACTGGTTTTAAAGGCTGCATTATGGTAAAGTGATATAATTTTATGAATTTACCAAACTGTTCTATTTTTTGCCTTTATCCACTTATACTTTTATTCATTATATCCACATTACTGATGATTATTTATCAAAAGTCTCATAGTGTAAATATTTTGTCAAAGCATCAATAGTCATCTCTATAATGTTGCTGCAATATTGATATCGAGATCTTTTGGTCAAAAATATTGTGATATTTGATTTTGTCCATATCTCTCAGCCCTAATTTATCATGATATCAATATACATCATGGTATAATACATTTTCTGGAGTTTTATTGAGAAACAGATTTTGACAAATATAGCAAATCAGATACGTGACAAATAAAGGTAGAGTGCTCCACCACACTGATGCAAAAAAACCTGTAAATCCAATGTTGCCGTAAAGACGTTTTACTCAGTGATTTGCAACATCGCCTGCAAGGACCTAATCAAGATATTAAAGGATCGCTATGTTGGTATATGCAGTAAAGGAAACTTTCTGACAGTTACAAAATTTCTAGCTTCTCATAGTACATTGTCATGTAACCCACCAATAAATGTCCATGTTGAAGCGGCAAATATTCAAATTACAAATATTCTGGATGTTATGGATCTCAATAGATTTTCCAGAAACTTAACTATATCACAATACAGTATATTGATATTGCAATATAAGATTACTTACTACAATTGAGAGTTAATGACCTCCTCCATTAAGGTCTGGTTTCCATATTTGCCTCAGCAGTGCAGTATGAAAATCAAGTTAAGTGTTAAGTCTCCCTCGGGTCCAGCGCTTTGTCAATGCCCCTCGGCTTCTGATACCAACGCATAACGTACCCTTTGGCTTCTGTGTGAGACACACCAGGCTTTCAACCAGTGTAGACTCATCTGAGGTAAAGGTTTAGGAACAAAAAACACTTGGTTAGGTTTGGGCACAAAGAACACATGGTTAAGATTAGGGAAAATGGTATTTTGGGTTACAATGATCACTTGAAACATTGTCATTGCAACAGTAAACACCATGACAACGAACTGTCCCGAGTCACGGTTGGAAATGGGTTTTTTCTGCCGCCTAACTATCTAGCCAACCACACAAACAAGGAAAATGTCACCTTATATGGACGTCATCAGCCTAATGGCGTCTAGTAATGATGCGGATGGATTTACATCAGCTAGTAAGCGTCCCATACAGACACCAAAGGGTACCTTGTGTGTCGGTATAGATGTAGAGGGGCGTGACAAAGCATCAGTATTTGACGCCCTGGGAATGAGGACATGCTATACATTCGCATGTACACAGAACCGGTCAGTACCTGCTCTTTCCTAAGCAGTGTCTCTGCAGTCGTGTTGCTACCATCTCCATCTAGATGCACTAATTCAATTACTGTGTGTACACTTTGCTATAATCTCCTGGCCTGGTTTCCCTTTTAATGAACAAACAACTGGTTGAAGATACTCACTGGGATGAGACATGTCTCACGAGACAGTGTTCATTATTGGCCGATACCTTGTTATTTACAAGGGGATTAATTAATCATGGATATTAGCAGAAATGTAATTATTTTGCATGCAATCATATGGAAAATGTCATCACTGTAATATTAGGGTCTATAAAGCATATGGTAGAGTATGTTATTTTGAATTATACTACAGCAGTCACAGAATGCACTCAGCAGTAGTCTATTAAAGATTAAATACAGTATACCATTTTCTCTTCCCGAAATGGTACACTCATGTTCTACAAAGAGATGCATCCATGCGGAAATCTAAACGAGGTGTGTGTTTTCTCTACCATGGATGGAGGCACGCAGCATGTGACAAGAGAGGAGAAAGCAGAGAGAGGGATATATAGAGAGAGAGAGAGAGAAAGAAGACATCGAGAGAGATCAAAGGTTGACACACTGACAGCTGTCTTTGATTCACCTGTAAGCCTTCGTAAGCATGCACACACGCTCAGGAATGCATGCGGGCAACACGCACACACACACTTACACACGAACACGCACAACAGGGGTGACAGCACAGAGTACCGAATTTACATTAATAAGACTTCTTGTTTTTCCTTCACTTAGACAAGAGATATTTGAAGCATTTATTAAATTATTAATCTATTTATTTATTCATTTAGTCAGTCAGTCAGTCATGTTTTTTTCATGGCTGAGAAGCTCAGTGTAATTTCATTGAGCTACCAGATGGTTGAGGGTTTAATTAACAACTTCAAAAGCAATAACTGGAGAGCTGGCCAAATACACACACACTCTTACACACACTCACACACACACAAACACTATTAGCTGCCTATGCAAAAGTCCTGCGCAAGCACAAATGCATATCATCCACATTCGCTTATTAATTCATACTGCACGGAAATCAAACAGAAAAGCGGCCATTGTACTCTCAGTGTGTTTATGTACAGTTCCTTTCTCCTCGTTATGGAGGCTGCTCCCAGAGCTCCCCAGCCTGTCTGTGAAAGCGATAGTTGGAGTGGAGGGGAGGTGCTGTGGATAGGCTCCGGGCTCCCAGACTGTAAGTCACACCCTGCTGATTGGATCTTACTGGCCTCTCGGGGACAATAAAAACACCCCGTCTTCCCTTCATCTCTCCCCCCCCCCTCTCTCTGGCTTTACTGGCAACTGCAGCCATTATTCCACTATAATGACATTATTTTGATTGGCGAAGAAACAGTGGGCCTCCATCTGCTCGCGTTAGGCATGGTAATCAGACAGTGCTGGGTTATGTTAATATGAGTGGCACAGGGCAAAGAGCCTTTAACCCGGCCTGGGGGTCAGACGGCCTCTGCAGTTTCTGGCTCTCTTCTTCTGACACAACACAGATAATCCACAGATAGTTGCAGTATGTTGGCCTCCTTCAGTACAGGGTCCATTCACTGATGTTACTGGCCAGAAAGAGACTCATGAGAAGCCAAAATGGACAGAAAATAATTCGCAACAGCTGGCGTCAGTTTACTAAACCCTCTGCTATGGCAGATGCATTTATTTATCTATCTATCTATCTAGCTATCTAGCTATCAATCAATGGGCTAACTTGGGCCACTTGAAGAGTAACTCCAGACCATATTTGTACAGTGTGGAATAAAATCCTTGCTGCTCTGTTCTCTATGGGTTGAGTCTGTTGAACTTCTGATGACACACATCATAAGTGGGTTTGTTCAGGTGTGGACTGTTGCACTTAATTGCAAGATAGTACAGATAGTATAGTAAGGTACCGTACACCCCTATCCTTCCACACTGCACAGGGTTTAGAAAGATCATGTCGCAACTACTAACAGTCAGCACAAGCACGGTCATTAGCCTGGGTGTAGTTACTCTTTAAGGAACAAGGGTAAAAATGAAGAAGTGGTACCTCTTTAGGTTCATTGTTGCCCTTGTACCAGGCACTTGAGTTAATTAGAAGGGTATCTGGGTCAATCATATTCACTTGGGTTATTCAGAGCCAACTTGGGCAACATTTAATTGCCCAAATGTGCTTGTGGTTTGACATTAGGGCAAGCATGGAAGTCTTATTGTTAAATATTGTTAAACAGCAATCTATTAATCACAAGAAAGAGAGCAAAGAGGGTAAAAAAGGGTGGCTGCACTCCCTGTTTCTGCTTGTGCAGGACACTGTCAGTATGCTTGTTTTTTACTCTCCATTATACATACTGTATAGTTTGCAGTATACTGTAAAAACAACATGTTCGAGCGTTCGATTCTAGCCAAGCAGGGACCTTATTACATGTCTCCTTCTCCCCAAATGTCCTGTCACTTGTCATCACCAAAAAATAAAAGGATAAAATAACTAGATGGCCAGTGCCATGGCTTGCCATATTCATTCCCGCATTACATAATTAAAAGGAAGCACATTGATGATTATACTGACAGAATGGGTTTAACAGTTTCATCCGCTTGCCAAAACCATGGGACATCTAAAAAGTTTGTGTGCCTGAAATTGGCAACAGCCTCCAGTCAGCATTTGTTAGCAATACTAGATCAAGTCAATGGGGGATTGAAACAGTTGGCTCATTTAAATCCTCCCAAAAAAGTTCTGTTACCCGCTTCTACTCTTACTGTAGGTCAGGAAACCAAATGGCTTGAATGTGTTTGATTTCCAAAAGAAATAGTTTAGGTCCCCGTTGACTTTATACTCATGCCAACAAATTCTATCAGCAAGCGCCAGTCAATTTCTTAAATAAAACACATAAAAACAAGGGGGAAAAAAAATCTCTTTAGATGTTATGAAGGAACTCCTGATTAATAAGGAATAAAGTCTCTTATGAAATTTTGAGTTTGCCCTTTGGATTAGTCAGTGTATGTGTGTGTGTGTGTGTGTGTGTGTGTGTGTGTGTGTGTGTGTGTGTGTGTGTGTGTGTTCACACAGCTCAATGTGCGTAGAGTGTGTAGACAGCATACATATTTCCTCACTGTCATCCATTGTTTGCACGGTAAACAGGACAATGAGGATCTTCAGAAGGCCTCCAGATCAATGTCGTTCCTGCTGGAAATGTCAGTCCGGTCTGATCATTAATCTTTTGCCACCAAACAAAACAAAGAGCTTTGTTAGATATTGGACCATCACCATCACTTTGATGAATAATCCCCCTTTGCTCAAAACAAAAGGGAATTGCTTACTGTACAATTTTGCTACCTAATTCAGATTCCTCAGTGTCTACGATACCTTTAGTTTCACATTAACAGGTATTTGGAACAAGCCGTGCAAGAGGTTTCCAGGGACTGTGTGGTGGCCATAATGGGGGTCCACAGGTCTTCACAACAACCTTCGCAATTTATCAAACTAAATTTCTACATAAATCATGTCTTATGTAATTCACAGCCTGGGTCCTTTTTGTCCAGGTTTTGCAGGACAGAATCTGATCACATGATCAATGATCTCATCAGTTAATTAATGTTTGTTATGTAGCTGGCTTACCATAGTAGCTGTTTACTATCACGAGCCACAAAATATACAGTTTTACAAACCAAATACACTAAATCTTTCTCTTTTTTTGAGGAACTCTAATAATATACTAAAGGTATATTCTTGTAAATTCTCATTATGCACTATACAAAAAGTTGACACTAGCACCATCATACACCAGAATTATGTGTATTTTATCTGCACAACACCTATCATTATGTTGCTGATGGTTGGTATTCAGCAAGCTCAAACTAGTTATTTTGTCATTCCCCATATAGTCATATGGGTCCAAATATGACTCATGTGAGGTGTGCTTAAGTCTAGGCGACTAAAGCACTTTGATTAAAGGTTCAGAAAAGATCACGTTCATGGCTAAAAATACCAACATCACTTTTATTAGGAGACACAAATCACAGTCTCCCATGTCCAAATCACAATTTATACGCCCAATAATTCACCCTGACTTTCTCCTACTTGAGGTTTTGCGGCAATGCAAAATGTCACGCTTCTTGCTGCAGGAAGTAGTTGGTCAGGAGAATGTAAACATCGGTCTAAAGGCTTCTTTTCCACTCTGATGGTTAGTATGTTTGGGCTATAAAAGCCAAAAAACAGACTGCTTGTTCAGCACGACCCAAGTACAGAATTATCAGATTGTGGCTAAAAAAGGCAACACCACCCACCCCCCCCCCAAAAAAAACAAAAAAAAACTGCCATTGCAATCACCACTACAATCATTTTATTGTAGGGCTGCAACTAACTATTATTTTCATTATCGATTAATCAGTCTCTTATGTTTTTTTGATTATGAGATTTGTTGTTGAGTCTATAAAATGTCAGAAAAGGGTGTTGATTATCGTTACCCAAAGCCCAAGATGTAACCTAAAATGTCTTGTTATATCCCAACCAACAGTCCACAACCTCAAGATATTCAATTTACTGTCACAGAAGTATCAAAGGAACCAGAAAATAATCACATTTAATTAGCTAGAACCAGAGAATTTTAGCATTTTGTCTTAAAAAACAAATAATGTATTACCAATGTAGTGAGCGATTAATTTTCTGACAATCGACTAATTGATTCACTGACTGCAACTCTAATTTATAGTATAACAAAGTGACTGTGCATATAATTCAGATAGGTAGATATGTAGAGTGCTTTATTGAGCCCAAAGGGAAATTGTTACAGCAGCCGCTTGACATAAATCAAAATACAAAAACAATGAGGTAGGTAAAAGAAACAAATGCAATTAAAGGCTAAATTATACAATACAATACAATAATTAAATACATTAACTCAAATATAAAAAGTAAACAGCCTAGAACAACTAAAAATATAATATAGACTAGAGATACACATTTTTAAAAAGTGTCAGTTTCTCTGCAACCATAACTGTCAGTGCTTTCATTTTTTCATACCCTGATACCCTGTATGTGGCATATATTTAGGATGGTGTAGCATTCTCCATCTTCAGGTCTACATGAGCTCTATTCACTATGGTTGATGTGGAGAAGGGCCCATCTTCCTCCAGTTAAGCTGAATGTCACATGTGCCAATGTTAAAGAAAGCAATTAGCCACTGTTGGCATGTCCTGGTCTGTGGATGAGTAATGGCTGGCGGGGCGGGAGTGTCTAGCCCTGATAAATTCTACTATCCCCCTGCCTTATTAGTACAATGACTAACTGGAGAGGGGGGCTGGGAGCTAAGGTGATAGACCATAGGGGGTGTCAAAGATAAACCCAGATTGACAGCAGAGCGTGGTGGCTAAATGCTAATGCACCGAGTGACATTTCCGATGCCGGCTCGGGTTAGCTTAGATGCTGCTGGCGTGCTGACAGACGGAGCCGCAAAGACGGGAGGGAAATACCCAAAATACCAGTGACCACCGACTCTTTCTTCTTCCTCATCCCTCCTTCATTCTTCAAAATGAAAAGAAGGTGAAGGTGGGGGGAGAGGGCTGAGATGTTGTCATGAGGCTTTTATCACAAGTTAGCAGGCTAAGCTAATAGCGGGTGCTTCAGTCATTGATAAAGAGAGCGAAAGGTAAAGATGGCACCATAAGGAGACCAAAGGAAGACAAAAGCAGAAGAAGAGGGGAAGACAACACTGATATTTAGCCAGAAAAAAAAACCAATGCTTTGCCTTCCCATCAGCCACCTGGGGAGTTTAGCCTGAGTCTAATACTTTGTCCATTAAATCCCCAAGCTCTGCTTTTGTTGATAAACCCTCTGCTTCCTCTCCTCTCGCCCATCTTGAGGATGATTTCTATCTCTATTCTCAATTTTCAGGAGTTGCCAGACCATTACACTCAGGAAAAAAAAAAAACTTTGGTGACTTTTTTGGCTGGTGGATGGAAGTCGAACGCCTGTCGAGGCAGAGCGAGGTCTCATCTTTCTGGGTGGTCGGATGTGATGGTGTGTTGAAGCTGTGTCTAATTGGCGGTATTTTTAACATCGACTAGTGTGTCAGCCAAAGAAACCTCCGGAGTTATGAACGCCACCTTTAATGGAATCTAATTAGTGGACGGGTGTGCTAACGGAAAGTCAGTGAGCAGAACAAGCAGATGAATATGTGTGTGTGTGTGTGTGTGTGTGTGTGCTTAGCTGATTGCTCACTGAACAGTTCTGACACCTAATGCATTGTGACAGGCTGTGTGTGCGTGCATGCATGCAGGTCTACGAATGTAAGTATCACAGAACAGAACTTTGTTTAAGGTTCTGTTTGAGAAGAAGAATTGTATACTATATCAGCGCTGCATATTTGCATTATTAACCTGTCAAGTAATTTGTCCAATTAACCTTATAAATATCAGAAAAATAGTTTACATTTTCCAGAGCCCAAAGGTGATGTCCTCAAATTGCTTAAGTCCAAACATGATCCAAAAGCCAAGGATATTCAATTTACAGTGATATGAACTGATTATCAAGCATTATTAGCTCATATAGCGCTTTCAAAAATGCCCAATGAAGCATTTTTATTGTCCAACTAAAAGTCTAGAAGCCAAGGTTCAGATAGTCAACAATATTACACAGAGAAAAGCATCAAATTCTTTTAATCGAATATCAAAATTGTAATTTTGTTTCGATTAACTGATCAATTAGCCTCTGAAATGTGCCAGCTTGTCAGATTCAGCTATCCGAACAGGTGTTTCACTCGTTGACGGTTGGTTGGTAAAAAAAAAACAACCCAGCCAATTAGAGCTTCAGGTTTAAGAATGTGGATGTCATTCAAGAGACAGAAAAATTTGCACAAAAATGGCAACAAGTGTGTGCGAGTTCCACACAGCTATATATAAGTATAGCTATAGGTTCTTGTAAGTCAACAATGTCTTATTTGACATATTTCTTCCATCGCTACAGCAGCTTCTGTGGCTCCTATGATTGGTTAGAGCAACATAAACATAAAAAAACACAATGTTGGAATAAATAATGAAGTAAAAACTAAATTCACTCCGAGTATCAGGATACTAAATGACCAAACGACTAATCGCTTAAGCGCTATAGCTCATTATTTTATATCTTCACACCTTTCATGTTATCTCTCTAGTACTATTGAGAAATCAGACAGGAAAATCCAGTGTCAGTCAATCCCAGTGTATGACCCTAGTTAGCAGCAATCACGGACTGCAAACGCAAAAAAGAACAACACCGCACACACACACACACACACACACACACACACACACACACACACACACACATACAGATTACAGTATTGTTTTTGGAATTAGACGAAGACAGATTCAAGAGAGATTAGTCTTCTCAGGCGACATAATCAGATTTAGTTTTTGGCCCCGAGCATCCTCTGGAGCAGCGCTGATCTGATCTGATCCTGTCGTTGAGCACAACAGCGAAAACCCAGACTTAACCCTGCCCTCCTCCATCTTACCCTCCTCTTCTCCTCCTTTCAACCTTTTTTTATTTCCACTCCAATTCCATCTTTCCATCGCTCTTCTTCTTCACCCTTAAACTTAATTAAACCACCTTATTTATTTTGGTACTGTGTAGTCTGTCCTTCCTATGCCTGCGTTTCTATTTCTTCCTCCCTTTGTACCTTTTTTCTTATATTTTTGTGCTCATTACTGCCTTCTGGAAGCATGAAAGTGAGTCTAAAGTGAACATTAAAGACTGCTTTTGTGTTTATTTTTGTATATGCTGTGTTAAAAATGCCAGCTAGTTGGTCAGTAATGTCTGTTCTCATGATGAGCCTTCCTATGGAGTTTACACCACGCACTGAGTTCATTACAATAGCTCAGTGAAGAAAGAAAAAAGGAAAGGATGGACAAAAACACACACACACACACACACACACATACACACTCACACTGATATGTATAATGGGTCTTCCTTTTATGATGCGCAGCGGTAATTAAAAATGCCACTCTGTGTGACAGGGCAGGGTGGAAGGAGGAGGGAAAGGAGAGATGGGAGATGGACGGAGAAGGGAGGGGGGGGGGGGGAGGGAGGGAAGGGAGTCTGGTCTGGTCCTCTCTTTAATGAGGATCCTAATCAACCCAGCGGAGGCTGCCCTGAGACCCCCTAGGTTCATTAGACCAGAAAAACCAGACTGCCAGCAAAGGAGGGGATGGAGGGAGGGGGTGGGACCGAGCCGCGTGAAAGAAAGAGAAAGAAGGGAAAAGTTTTTACCGATTGATGAAGCAAAGAAGTGTTAGAGGGGAGGCAGAGAAAGGCAAAAAAAAAAAAAGCGAAAGGAAAGTGCAGAGAGAGACAGAAAGAGGGGGGTGGTGGTGGTGTGGGGGGGTGGGGGGGTGGGAGGATGGCCAGCGGAGATAACAGCATGGGTCATTGGGCGAGTCACGGCTGCCATTGATCCCCTGATTGGCTGTCTGACGGTTTCAACACGGCTGCCAAACCCTTTAATACAGGGTGTCTCCTACTGTGTGTGTGTGTGTGTTTGTGTGTTTGTGTAATTGTGTGTGTGTGTGTGTCAAAATGAGTATTATCTGTGCCATATGTAGCCCATGTTTTCTCCAGCAGAAGTGATATCTGTCCAACTTCCTCATGAGGCTGATAAGAGCACCTTACAGCTGCACTGATAAAACACACACACACACACACACACAAACACACACATACACACTTTCCCTTTCCCAGCCATTGAGACAAAACCTGGAGGACCGTGTGTTCAGATGTGTGTGTGTGTGTGTGTGTGTGTGTGTGTTGAGAGTAACTTTTAGTGACGTGTGCACACTGTGAGGTGAGAGTGTTACAAAGTGTTATACTGGCCCTCAGCCCTTCCTTTCCTGTCCTCTCACATTGATTGGACAGCAGGACGAGGAACACACATCGCTTCCAGCAGCCCACTCAACTCCTCTCCTCCCCTCTAAATGCCAAGACACAGTATGTGTGTGCATGTGTGTGTCAGGATTCATTTCTGTCTGGAGAAACTCTTATAGATAATACTCATCAGAAACCACCGCGTGTATTGTTTGACATGACCGACAGAGATGCTTTTCATGTGTCATCTGTTATTTTGAAGATTAAAAACGAGGGATGCAGGATATATCGGTGGAGCTCATTTCATTGGCCGATAATAAGTAAATGTAATTATTGTAAATGTTCCAATGATGGAATTTCAACCAATAATTACATCTGAAAGTGCTCTGAGTCGTTGCCTGTGTTTGCACAAGGTTGAAGCTTTGCACACACACACACACACATGCAGTCAGAGACCACACTGGAGAGACTGGGACAGACTTAAAGTTAAACTTTATTCAGGTCAATAACAATGCTTATTGTTCACAAGTGCATCAAAATCTACTAGTAAAGGGACACAGAACCAGCAATTTATCAAACACCTGTTGAACAAGCAGAATGTAAACTTCCTGTCCCACTTTAACCCACAGCTGGTGTGTTTTACACAGCCATACACAGCTTGTTATGCTAACAGCGAGTTGTTATGAACAAGCTAAACATGAACACTAATTGTATGTAACAGTTGACCTTAATTTGCTACGCATCTTAAAATTTGCTGAATTCTTGCAGACTTTGAGGCTGAAACCAACAAGTTCCCTCGTCTCAACCAGCGATACCTGTCCAGTAGCAAGTCTCTTCACTTTTCATTATTAATCTGTCAATTATTTACTTGATTAGTTGATTAGTCATTTGATCTATATAATGTTGACCGTTGTTCCCCAAAGCCCACAACCCAGATATTCAGTTTATCATCATAGAAAACTAAAAAAAAAGAAAAAAAAAGAAAATATTCACATTTGAGAAGCTGGAATCAGTTGGATAATTAAAAAAAAAAAAGAATTAATCAATTATCAGAATAGTTTATTAATTTTCTGTCAATCAACTAATCGATTAATCAACTAAATTGTTGGAGCTATAGCTTGCACCCTTTCTCAACACTGGAGTCCAAAGGCTTAAGGAAGTCATTCATCAGTCCAACAATACTTAAAGTTTTTCTAATGGTTTTTGTTGTCTATAATCAGTTATAATATAGTCTTATCAATAATGAGATGAGGTCTGGTGTTATTAGTCTACATACAGTACACACTTACTTACAGCAGATATTAGGTGTAAGGTGTGGTTCTTCCATTACTGTTAGATGGAAGAGATGGAACTATAAATATACTATATAATTAATCTGTTTGTTTTTTTTCCGTCTATTCTATTTGCAACTACTTTTCATGTTGAGACTAGCGCATCAACTAACGATTATTGTCTTTATCGATTATTCTGATGATTATTTGCTCAATTTTGTCTATAAAATATCAGAAAATAGTGAAACAAAAACTGGTGATATATCGTTATAACCCATAGCGACATCTTCAAATTTGTTTTATCCGATCAACAGTCCAAAGATATCCAGTTTACTTTCATGTACGACATATAAAAGCTTCAAATCCTCATTTAATCAACTACTTGTTGCAGCTGTGGTCGAGACTTTTTTGCCCCTGAAGGTTAAAGCATTTAATGCTTCCTTTGTTAAAACTACCCCTGGTCTAATATGTTCTTGCGTGCATGTACTGGTGTCACAGGTGTATGAAATTACTACTTAATTAGTTTGGGCTCATTGTGTGTCAAGACACCCTGAGGAAGGTAACCGTGCCAATACATGTTGGTGTGTTTTGTAATATATTAGCTCATATTTATTAAAGGCTTTTTATTTTTAACCATGCACTTGAGGGCTTGGAATTGGATTTGGGGATATTTTTACCTGTTTAAAATGGTTTATTTTCCCCGTCTAAGAGCACCAGTGGTCACAGGGGACACTAGCAGCACTTTTGTTTGTATTCTTTTTCTTCATACACCTGTAACTGTTTGTTTTAGCCCTTTTGACCTCCACGGGGGCCCATTGGCGCTCACTTCGACTCAGCCTGGGAGCAACAATTGCACCCTTGGGTTGTTTTTTTTTTTGGCCTGCTCTTCAACAACCATACAAACCACTTCTTTACATACCCAACAACTCCCATTACACAACAGATCCTCCACAGTGTTGGGTTGAAGGAATAATTTGGCCTTTCCTAACATAAACCAGTCTGAATGGAGGAAAGATTATTTCATCTGTTGCTCAGAGCTCAAGCTTTTATGCTCCTTACACCAGGTTACACATCTTTGTGTTGAAGCCTTGGATACAAGGGGGTTTCTACATTTAAATGGCATCCCTGCCACGAATAAGATTTCTGTCACACTCACAACATACAATTTTCATTGAAACTGTGTCTCGGAGGGTTTGATTCAATCTGTGGTATTTTTTTTTAAGGCTGTAATTTTGGAATCTTTAGCCACTATTGCTGTTAAGTGTCCGTCTCTCACTGGTGCTGGTGTGGTTTGACTTGTGATTACCAGTACAAGCTCGCCTGTGTGTGTGTGTAATATGCTGTGAAATTTTTTTTCCAGACTGGTTTCCTCTCAACATCAATTTAGACCACTTTTGAAACCGTTAGTAGCCTCATGATGTTTTTTTTAAAGGTCATACATTATATAAACCTGATGTTTTCTGCATTTTAAGCTGAATTTGATTATTTTTTATATTTGTTACCTCAAATATAAAGTCATCTTCCTGGTGGCACATCCAATTTTTTTTTATTTTTTTGGTATTTCTGCATGTTTTTGCTTTGAGAAACAGCCAATATAGATGTCAAAACATGGCGATAATGATGAACCCAAAGGGGATATGAAAGTAAAAGTACACGAACAGAAACAAACAAGTCTTGGAGACAAAAGCTAAGAAAAAGTCAAACATAGGAAATGGAAATCAGAGGTGCTTGGACCACCGAGTACAAACTATCCACCTTTTCCTGCTCACAGCACCGATACTATGACTACTCCACAGAGATTTGCTTGTCAGACAACAAACATTCATTATGCCGGAGACAAACAATTCAAATTCTCATCATCTAAATAGGCATTACAGCTTAGAGGAGTAAACAGGATTCACAGAGGAGCTTAAGTCTTTAGGATGCTGTTGTGCTTTTCTTGGCTTTGAGGATATTGAGGCACCTCTCTAGTGCTAAAATGGCTCCCTGGGTTGTATGCATCTCACTGCATTAGAATAATCACCTGTTTTGTTTAACTAAATTATGGAAAACAGGACTACATTATGACTGAGCAAACAACTATTTTTAATCCCGAATGTGTAACTTGATTAAAGGCAATTTAATGGCACTCTTTCTGACTGGTGTGGGCGCAGCTAAATCGATACGTACTTTACACGGAAAAAAAGTTTGCTACTTAATAAAATTTGTGCATTTAATAAGCAAATTATTCTAATCATAAACCTCTTGCCAAAGCAATTAGTGATAAATTATAATCTTATGATAAATTATCTTGTGTTGACAGCCTGGGGGAACGCTGCAATCAAACATTAATTATTCATTGGGTAATTAAGTTCATAGGTGTTTCTCCCTCCCTTTCGCTCCCCCCCCCCCCTCTCCCATCTATTCTTTTCTGGGAGGTGTAGGTTGGAGTGTCCAGACTTTTTACTCGTCTAAACTTTTCTTTATCGCTGTGTATCAAACTCCAACCGGCGCCTTCATTTCCTTCGACCACCTCAGCCGATCAAAACTTTATAGAAACTGATCAGAAAACATTCAAATCTCGCTAATAAGACTGAAAAACGCAAGACATGTCCTCAAGTGTTATCTCTTTGTACTTTGGCTATTTTAACAACTTAAGTAGTAGTTAACCTTTTACAATTACAGCCAAATTACACATGGTGCATTTTTTTTTTTTTTAAAGGCTTATTCTGATGTTCTTCAGAGTCATTATCTTTAAATGTGTGAGTAGGTTCAAATAAAAATGAAGGGATTCATTATTATTCCGCCAGAATTATCTCTCGGGCGGTGTGGAGAATTTCTTTGAAACATAATTGAAACGATCATATAGAGGATAAAATTAACAGAAAATATACCATAACGGTTAAATGAATGAAGAGCTGCAGCTGACAATGATTTTCATTATTAATTTATTTGCTCACTCACTTTCTCCAATGAGTCACTCAGCATTTTGTCTTTAAAATGTCAAAAAAAAAGTGAAAAATAACAACCACAATTTCCCGAAACCTATGTGTTTAAATGTGTTTGTTTTGTTCGACCATAAGTGCAAAAAACTACAAAAATAAAAAATACAATTTACAGTTTTTTTGTTGTTGTTGTTATGTAGTAAAGAATTTTATGAGGGTGGGAAATTCATGTCAATATAGCAGCAAAACATGAGCTAACCGAAATGTCTCCTCATAAAAGCCCTAAAAAAAACAGTTTCCAAATATGTTTATTATGATATTTCACCCTGTAACAGCTTCATAATGTGAAAACATTGACAAGAAATCTTGAAACGTCTGCTATAAAACATCCTCTCTCAATCTCTTACTATCGACTGACTGATTAGCGTCTACTTTAGGCAGCGAACGCTCACTGCAGATTTCAATCACACAGGTTTTTTTTTTCCATGCAAAAACCTGCAACAAAAAAAAAAAAAAACAACTTTCTCATGACTACATATAATAATTGACAGTTCAAACCGTAGCCCTTCGCCAGGCAGACAGGTACCGAATTGTGTTCTGAAAATAACCGGCCGGCCCAGATATGTCAGATGAGGTTGAAAGGACAGAGTGTGTTCATGGGAAAACAACGCCAGTATTCATCAAGTTCAATTACACGGAAGAGGCATCAAACTTAGACAACAAGACCAGCGGAGCGGCTCTAGTTTTGGGATAGGGCTTTTTTTTTTTTTTTTCTCCCTCCCTCACTGGAAGAGAAAGCCTATTACCAATAACAAAGATTTGGATGAAGACATGAGGAAGATTAAAGAATCAAAGAAATAATGAGCTCTAACTGTCCCTCTGTTTTCTCCCTCATAGCTTTGCTCCAGACATCTATCAGATTCTGTCTCTCTGTGATTCTCTCTGCATGATGGAGTGGCATGCTGCTGCCATCTAAAGGTGTAAGAAGACTTTACTGAGGCGCTGCTCAATGCTATGTGTGTGTGTGTGTGTGTGTGTGTGTGTGTGTGTGTGTGTGTGTGTGACAAAACTATGAAACGCTTCATTACAGGTTTATCCAATACATCTCTCTTCTCAGTCCAAGTGAAATACTTATCGCGTGTAAAATATAAATGATCAAATAATGGCTTCAAAGTGCCACTTGTCACTGAGGTTTGCGTTGCCGGTTGGCCGTAGGAGGGCGAAAAGGTTGAGAAAGAAGAATGTGAGGGATTTAATTAGACGAATAACGCTGCTGTCTGCAGCGTAACACAAAGTGATAACACTGTCATCTCTTACAAGCCCTGACCAAGTGTAGACAAACATGTTTTGTAATGTAATGAAAGTGAAGGCCTAAGAAATACTTTGCGCAGCATGTTGGAAACTACATATATGCACAAGCTGGAGCGAGACAAGACCTCGTGATGAATATTAACATAGCAAATAATAAAATAACTCGCATGCTACGTTTCTTCAGAGGTTAATGAAGGTCTGTGCTCCTCCGTCCTTTTTAAGTTGTTATTTGTTTAATTGTCTACACTGAAAATAATCAATGTAAAGACCCTGTAAAATACCCTATCAAATACCCAGCCTCGATCAGTTATGATGTACAGTCTCTGCACACGTGTATTATTATACCATAGCAACAACAATTACTTATACGGTTTGATTGGACAACGGGATCTGTTAAAAGTGTTTGCAGCATGTTCAGAGTATGATTGGTTGGGAGTATGAGTAGTTTAGACTATTCTCATATCAGCAGTTACTAAGAAACGCACACAAGTCACTTCTTGCAGTGTTTCAGAGCAAAGGTGGGCCGCTTTGCCTGAAATAAAGACTACCATAGGCAAAAAATAAATGAAAATTGATACTTTTATGACATAAATCGACTAACTAACTAACAATCATCAGGGAAAAATGAGCAGGGTTGCAGCACGGACGCAGCTAAATGGAATTCAGCTGTTATTAATTTCATTATTTACAGTTGTCGTCCATGAAAAAGGCCTATTGAGTCTAACAATTTGAAGCTTGTCCACAATGGGATGCAGAGAAGAGAACGTACATTGGGCAGAGACGTCTTTTCTTATATTGGGATGCACACACACACATATACAAACGTACAGAAAAATTCAGTTTAATCAGTGCGGATGTACTGTGGAGGCCTTTTCCCCTTCGATGCCAGGCACTATCGTGGTGATGACTGCACAGGCATATTGATGTCAAGTCTTTATCGTGTGGGTTTACGGCAGAGAGGGAGTGTTGATTATCTTGTAACCTCTCCACCCCTTCTCTCCACACCTCACTCCCTCTTAGCTAACAACACTGACGCGTGTATACGTGCGTGTCTGTGTGTTTAGTCTAATGACAGCTACAGGCCCACAGCCTCCTCTCACATGTTCACGCCAAAGCCTCA
This sequence comes from Thunnus maccoyii, assembly GCF_910596095.1. Lineage (NCBI taxonomy): Eukaryota > Metazoa > Chordata > Actinopteri > Scombriformes > Scombridae > Thunnus > Thunnus maccoyii. The sequence goes on along the minus strand of NC_056555.1, from coordinate 20,646,929 downwards.
GTAAGACTCTCTCATGGCTGCGCGTCTATGCGTCTTGGGTCTCTCTTATCCCTCGCTTACATAAAAAAAAGAGCTTTGAAGGGTGTTTGTGTTGCTCCGCCATGTCTGACTGTCACTGAGATGCCGCCTCTGTCCTTGTTCTAAACCCAGATATTAAAGTTACACAGTGGCAAAGATGCAGCGAGTGAAAAGGAGAGATGATAGAAGATCTATACACAACAGGGAAAAAAATGAAATAAAATAAAATAAAGAGAGTTGTGGGAGAGTAAAAGGAATAGTTTCTGAAAGTCAGACATCCAAACAGGCAGACGGATCACAAAGACGGAGTCACAGTTAGATCTGCAGACAGCTCCCACAACCATAAAGATAGAGTTATAGAAAAGGAGAGAGAATGAATAAGCAGAATGCAAAAGATGACAGGCATTCTGCTCCTCTATATAAGTCTATTAGTGCCAGCGCCATGACTTTCTGTATGTTTCTAAAAGAAGTGGACAAAATATCAGGAACACCCCATAATGTATCACAATACAGATTGAACTTGAACATGAACCTGAAGCTTATGGTGTTGTAATGGATTCTTCCTGCGCTTTTGATTTGTTTACTTGTACACTGATATAAGGGTAGGTAGGAACAGCTTAACAGCATCAATTAAAGTATGAGTAATAGATCAGATTAAGCAAAATCAGCCCATAATCACAATTTCTCATTTTAGCCCATGTAAAGCCACATAAATGCTTTCCATCGCCTGGTTTTACAGCTTCAACGTTATGCTCCATGACACTTCAGACGGCATTTTTGTTGATATTCCTGAACCCAGAAGTCTGTCTGTGACCCTCCTTGGCCAACTAATTTTATATGTCATGCAGCTCAGGAAAGACCACAGGATATGATTGATGGAGTTTCAACCTGTAGTCCGACATGTTTCTTCTCCAAGGAGCAGCAGGGAAGAACTTTTCTCTCCTCAAAAAGTTTGATTACCTCCTTAAAATGTCTTAAAATGACATCTACTCCTTCTCTGTCATAGAAGAATCTCATGCATAGTGTTCACTACAGTGGACAGCTATTCAAAAGCTGTTTTCTTATATATGCATGGGGTTTTGATGGTATAGTTGCACATCAGCCACCACAGTGGACTCTAGTGTGTCATCCCATACACTGCCATCCATTGGCCAGCCTTTGTAAGTGCAACACAAATTTCTCAAATCCGAGATGGCTGCCGGCTGGCCGGAAACGCTCAGCAGCTCAGGAATATCCTCCCAATCCTTCTATGATAGTCGACCCTTGCAGGTAAATAAAATTTTGTAACATCAAGTAACAACCAAGGAGTAATACAATTGTTAAAATTTCCAAGTATTGATTTTATGTTGGGAGAAAATGACGATTAATCATCTGTCCACTAAGTTGGACATCATGGACATTACTGTGACTTTGTTGTTCTTGAAAATACTTCATCTGTAGTTACTTTTTTGGCTGTAAATCAATTGATTTATGTTATTAGAATGTAACTTGCAGTTTTAGGGGGCTAAGGATACTGAAGGAGCTGAGGATGCTGAGGATGCTGAGGATACTGAGGGGGCTGAGGATGCTGAGGGGCCTGAGGATGCTGAGAGGGCTGAGGATGCTGAGGATGCTGAGGATACTGAAGGAGCTGAGGGGGCTGAGGATGCTGAGGATATTGAGGATGCTGAGGGTACTGAGGATGCTGAGGGGGCTGAGGATGCTGAGAGGGCTGAGGATGCTGAGGATGCTGAGAGGGCTGAGGATGCTGAGGATATTGAGGATGCTGAGGATATTGAGGATGCTGAAGGGGCTGAGGATGCTGAGAGGGCTGAGGATGCTGAGGGGGCTGAGGATGCTGAGGATGGTGAGGGGCCTGAGGATGCTGAGGATGCTGAGAGGGCTGAGGATGCTGAGGGGCCTGAGGATGCTGAGGATGGTGAGGGGCCTGAGGACACTGAGAGAGCTGAGGATGCTGAGAGGGCTGAGGATGCTGAGGATGCTGAGAGGGCTGAGGATGCTGAGAGGGCTGAGGATGCTGAGGATATTGAGGATGCTGAGGATATTGAGGATGCTGAAGGGGCTGAGGATGCTGAGAGGGCTGAGGATGCTGAGGGGGCTGAGGATGCTGAGGATGCTGAGGGGCCTGAGGATGCTGAGAGGGCTGAGGATGCTGAGGATGCTGAGGAGGCTGAGGATGCTGAGGGGGCTGAGGATGCTGAGGATGCTGAGGATCCTGAGGGAATGCCTGGCACCTCAAAAGAATGTCTGAATTAGAAAAGAGGGATCTTCTCCATTTCAAGTCATCTGTAGCTCATGTGCTAATAAATGCAATAAGGCAGAGGGGAGAAGCTGAGGAGTCAGGAACAAGGTTCAGTGTTTTGCATTGCACCGAACAGTATTAGAATATGTTAAAATATGTTAAAACATTAGTTTAACAACTTTGAAAATATATATTATTTTATAGTTTTCAAATAATGTATAATTTTATTCATTGGTCTGTTAAATACATATTCCTTCAGTTGAAAACTCAAACGCATGCTGAAAAGTTCAAATATTTTTTCATGCCTAAAGAGGAATAAAAATACTTAGGAAAAAAATCCTGACTGAGGTTATCATAATTCATGCATGAAAGGATTAATATACAAATATTGTTAATTTCAAAAGCTTAACGACTGAACAAAAAGCATCCCCCACTTCGCTGAACAGTCCATTCTCAGTTTATGTATGCTGGAGGTTACAAGTTTCCACATCACACTTGTTTAAGTTGCATATCGGACCAGGTTTTGCTTCAAAACATATTGCGATGTCACAAAATCCTGCTTGTACAGACACATCACAGCTTTCTATCGTCAAACTCTGAACGTGCATCATTCTGCACAATGAAGGTCAAACATCTAAGTGAAGTAACAATAAGGAGTGGTTTAACCGCTCTGTCGCATCTGCTCAACACATGTTGGCTGACATCAACGATTTTTCTCTTTGCTGAACAAAAGAAGAAGAAGAACAAAAAACATTTAGCCATTTTTCCACGGATTAGGTGTTTCAGGGCTTTGAAAACATGTTGAACAAGCTTGAATGCGTTTCCTCAAAATAAATGCCAGTAACTTCTTCGAGTTCTGTGGACGGCTTTAATTACTTGCCAGAAGGTTATCCGTCGTTAGTAGTAAGGTTTCATAAATAAATGATGAAAACCAATAGTGGAAATAATAACACATTTAGAGAGCGTTCCTGCCTGAATGCCAATAGCATCAGAGTTCAGTGGTCACATTTCTTAAAGTTCTTAGCAGGATGTCACTGGTGGTTTAGCAGACCAATAGAAGAGCTGCAGAACCACAACACACAGGATCCCCGCCCCTAGAACATCTGTCCAATCAGCATAAAGCCCAAGCTCAGCAGAACAATCAAAATCTTTAAATCGCATAGAAAATCTAAGAATCGCAAACTTAAAGACAAACAAAACAGTCACTGAAGCTGTGATTTTGGATGCAAATCACATTTATTTGTAGAATTACTTTAATTATGGGGAGAAGTTACTGTTCTTTGGGTTTTCATTAACTGACAAAACTGATCCTACAAACAGTGTCTAGTCAGGACCTGCAGTTCACCATCAATACATGTCAACTGTGCAGCAGATAATTATTTACTTTCGTATATTAAAATCCTAAACAAAATAAAGTGTAGAACAAGAGCTCAGCAGCTGATACGGAGCTACAATATGAAGAAGCGTAATGTCACAAACCCATTAGTTTAGGTTTAAATGCTTGTCTAAAGCAGAGCTGAATATAAAGTGTGTAACTGAGAGAAGATGTGAATGTGACACTAGTTTGAATTTTCAGAGGTACCAATACAGAAATTTAATAATGTAATGATAAAGTGAACGGTCTGGAATAATCATATTTAGGGACATTTTTATATCCATTAAGGTGTCCAAGTGGCCAGAATCTGCAGCGAAACAAGAGGCAAAACACTGACAACCTGCCGTAAAACCAACTCCGACACTAATGCTCAAAACACCCTATCTAACATTCATATTTCACCACTATAAAGCTTGAAAGCATAACTATGAACAAAAACCAAAAAAATAAAAATAAAAATCTCACCAAAGACAAAAAGGCTTTGCCATTACAACAAATTGACAACCAAGTAAGTTACTCCTAGTGTGACCAGACAATGTGGGACAGTCCCAAATTACAAGCAGTTGTCCTGTTTGTCCCCAAAATTAGACTAAACCAGAGTTTTGATTAGTAAAACATTAAATACTGATTGCTGTGAAGCATTCTTTTGTTGTTGCCCACTGTTATGTCTGCACCCTACATGAATTATGGCTGTTGTAGTTTTTTTTAGCAGTGTACAGTAATGCCATGACTACAACTACACATAGCGGCGACGCGTAGCTATGATGTTGTGAAATTAAAAGATTTATGGAGGGAAGTTAAACCAGCCATTGCTGACATGGAGTCCAGAGTCTCGGGACCTGGTGAACATCCAGCCAAAAAGCAAAAACGTTACTGCAGGCCTACGAGGAAGGCTAAATGAATTTAACTTGGACATGGACTCTCTCCCTATTTTCTCCTCCTGTCCTCTTTTGTCTCTCAGGGATCTCTTGTCGGACATCAGCACCCATCCTAGAACCGGGCTGTCGGTGCCATTTCCTGAGGTTGTGGATCTGGTTCCCCGTCCTGCAGGAGTTCAGCCTCAACTCATGTCTCTCTCTTTGTGTCTATGTCTTTATCCTTCGGTCTCTCCTCTGTGAATAATGTCTTCACTTGTCTCTTCTCCTGTGTATGTGAACGGTTCGATGTGAGTCTCCTCTGTGTGCATGTGTAGTCTGTCCTGCCAGGTCTCCATGGCGATGGAGGTCGCGTGCCTCAGGTCCTTTTCTGTTCTGGTGGCACCTGGCAGCTGCTTAGCATCCTCTTCATCACACTCTTCAAATATATTATGAATCCATTATAATTTTGTTATCCTGTTCAAAGCTGTATTCTGTAATTTGTGTTGTAATCTGTTCACACAAGTATCTATTGTGCGTCTGTCCTTCCTGGAAGAGGGATCCCTCCTCAGGTTTCTTCCATTTATTTCTCCATTTTTTAGGGAGTTTTCTTTTTTTCGAATCAAGAGTCAGACAGAGAAAGTTGTATTGCTGTACAGACTGTAAAGCCCCCTGTGGCAATTTTGTCATTTATGATATTGGGCTATAAAAATAAAATTGACTTCACTTCACTTTGTTGAGTTGAAAAACAAGAGAGGGTTTGCTCCATGTAAGTTACAATGAGCACCGTCTGTCGATTTGTTTTAAAACAAAGACTTCAAATTAAAACCATAAATAATGTGAGTTTAGAGGTTAGATTAAAAAAAGAAAAGTTTTTACTGCTAATGTCTCCATTTATATTATTTTGTCAGTGGTCATTTTGATGCAATGCTTATGGGCAGAGGAGCAGTCAGGATTTTTGAAATACCGAGGTCATGAGTTCAAGCTCTCTAAGAAATGTTTGACCTATAAAACAAATGGAAAAACCTGTGTATCTTTTGTTGTTGCCCTCCTGCAATATGGTCTGAATGTCGTTCCAATCTTTCTCATACATGCCAGGTGTGTAATTCTGATAGTAAATTTGTTTTATTTGAAATTATTGAATTTTTTTGTTTTGTTGTTGTTGTTGTTTTTGCCTAAAGCAGTGAAATTTGAATACATTTTGACCAAAAATTTTCATAATCAGCCTTAAAAAAAACAGCATGTATAATATATGTGTCACTGTGGGATGTAAACTCCTCCTCAGGTCATGAAGCCACCCAAACGCTCATAGCCTCCAGCATCTGTGCACCATAATAGATGCAACTAGAATGTGCATTTCCTGTAGAAAATGTGTGCGATTGCTGCCAGCTGCTGCAATACAGAGTTAAGATGAAGTAATAAAGATATACTTTTATTACAAAGCCATTTTAAAATACACTTTTTTTTTACCATTAAAAGACTATTTAAAGTGTACCTCTGGTATTTCAAAGTAATAAAAAAATAAACAAAACCGGAGTGGGCTGAGGCTGTTAAATGAGGTGGCAAGCGACGCTGAGCTCGTGCATCCTAGCGCCTTTAACCACAGCAGAAAGTGAAGGGACCACCCCCAGAGTGACTACACTGGGACCAGAACTGCAAACAAGGTTAAACAAAATAAGGATACCAATTGGTTTCTCAAGAATGTTACAAATATGGCACACACTTACTGTACAACAACACTAAAACCAGGCAAAACAGCAGCAGGTGACCTACAAAAGAGACATATCATTGATATCATCTTCCACCTGCATAAAATCAATTTAAAGTTGTCCAGGCCCTACTTACTTGCTCTGTGTAATGGGTCTAAATTAAAAACAATAAGTCGATGGTTGCCAATATAAAATAAAAGTATGAATTAAAATGATGTATACAGTGTACATATAATACAGTGTGCTACAATCTCAAATAGTAGCCATGCAATAAATACTAAAGTCATAATGCTCTGAACTTTTCAGGAATACTACTGCCAAAAGGATTGCAGTTTATTACTGTTGTAATTTGCACTATTTTTTTACTGTAAACTGCAAAATGTGCAACATACCACTTGACACATTATTGTGTAACTGACTACTAGCAGTGAGGACTACAGTGAGCTGTTAAGTTTTTTAAATGTTATTTTCCAAAACTTGTAACTTGATATAATTACTCATTGACAGTATTTACAACAGTGAACAAACATAGCAGCACATTTGAATTGTGACTTAAAATGTTATTACAAATTTCAAGGCGTTTCTTTCAAACCATGTCTCACTTGGATGCTAAACATTTTTTACAAAATTAGGAAGTAAGAGAAAAAAAAACAAAGCTTATTCAGGTAATTAACTTGAATTTCAATTCATTTAAAAAGTAAATACTTAAACAAGTCATGCAGTCTGTCTAAAGACATAAAAACATTAAAATGCCCCTCTAAAGCAAGCTGTAACCAAACTGTCCAAGTTAAGTGAGTATTGATAAGGGTTTGTAGTGAGTGAGTGACCAAGAATAACTCAGTGAGTAAATGGAAAGTGTGGCTGAGAGAGTGATTGTGTGGTTGGCTGAGAGGGTTCACTGACTTATACAAAGTCCCACTCAGAAGTCCATTAGTTTCTTTAGTAGACTCAACACACAACGGTTGACTGATGTCATTTTTTTTCAGTGTGACTTTCTGTCTTCTGTGACAGGACTTCATCCCATCCTGCCGGGTTGCCTCTCTCAGAAATGATGTTCAGAGAGGATGTAAAAAAAAATGTTAATACAACAAGGAAAAAAAGGGGGAGGAGGGAAACAAAGGCAGGTTTTATTTTCAATACATCCAACACTGAAACACACGTCAAATACAAAAAATGGGCAGGAGGGACAATGTGGTAATAAGTAGACTGGGTCACTGTGCACTGAACCATAGGCTGGCACTGGTTGGTAAGCACCCGGATGGAAAATGCATCTGTGGAGAGGCAGAAAACTGTGAATCATGCGTTGATGGAATGCACCGACTATCACACGGAGAGAAGCCTAATGCGAGCGGAGCTGTCAGAAATCGGAGTTACAGATCATTGATGGAAATCAATGCTCATCGCAGAACATTGTGAAACAACAAAAACTAATTCTCTCCATCACACTGAACTCTACAAAAGGATTTAACTCATTCATTTGAGTTCTACAAATGACCTGTTGAGGGAAGCTATACACCTTTACTGCGTCTAGTCTGCCGCAAATTTCATCATCAGAAGAAGAAGCCAAACTAATCTATAACTCAAGAAGCTCAGGACTTAAATCAATAAACAATACATGAACTTAAACCATGAATGCAGATGTAAATGTGACAAAACAATGCTAAACACAAACAAAACCCAGGGTAGTATGTGACAGCAATGCAAATGTTTGTAATTTTGTAATATGGATGGAAATCGCAATCACTGGCTGTGTTTAAAAAATAGAACCATCATAAGTAGAACTGTCACACTGTTTTGTGTCTTATTTGTGTAATAATTATTACTTTTTGATTGTCAATCTAGGAATACAAAAATGATGTCAACATGAGAGGTACTCTGGCCCTTCGTGGCCTTACAGTGTATAAGTATGAGGAGTCTCTGAGTTCTTCAAGACCTGCAATGTACACAAAGTACACTCACAGAAATGTCAGTATCAATCAGTACAATGTTGACATAACATATTGTACGGGAAACCAACTTGAATGCCTCCTGCAGCATTTTAACAATTCAAATAGATTCAAGGATAGGTTTGGAGTTTCCCAAGTTTATCTTAATACAATATTCAACTGTCAAATGTATGATGACAAAATTATTAGTCCAACTGTAAAAATGTCTTCTTAAGTTTAGTTGAAGCTAATATGCACCTTCAACAGTCTCTTCCCAAATAAAGTGTGTATCTTTGTGCTGTCAGTCCTGTGCAGGTTTATCGTTGGTGTTTTGTCTTGGCAACAAACCACCAGCAATTACAGTGAAAGTATTCCTCCACCGCAGCTCAGCAAGGAAACACTGCCTATTTACTAAGCCTGTTGAAAAAATTTTGTGTCAATGTGATGTTTTAATTTAGTGGGATATTTTACTAAGACTCCAACATGTAAATGAGCCCAACCACAGTTCATCTGATTTGCATGGAGCTGATGCCAGGCTGTTTTGATGCACACTGCACATGTCTTTAAAGGACTGGAGCACAAAACAAACCAGTTTTCTGATGGTGGACTTGCAATATTGATTGAAGAGAGGAAGACACATTGGATCTTATTTATCCTGCAAAAAGAACACATATGTAAGGAAGTACAGGTTAAATTTCCTGATTGATTGAATGTGTTATGAAAAATCAGTGGAGGACTTTTGATGAAACTTTTAAACTTTTTTTCACAAGATTGTCTTTGTAGCTTAAATAGCTAATAACTATGACTGGCTGCTTCAATCATATTGCGCCGGACTAGAGCTGCTGAGCCATTAAAAGTCAGGAACATATGCTGAAGGGACCTGAGGGAAACAGAATGGTAAAACTGTGTGAAAAACAACACTTTTGCATTCCTGCTCTTTAGTCTTGTGTTGCTAAGCAGAACAAGAACAAGTGAAGAACAGGTGTAATTGCTGCAGGTGCAGTATTCACACAGTTAAATGGAACCTAACACACTTAAATATCAGTACATACTTAATTTAAATACTCCAAAAGTACTCATATACACCAAAAACCTACTCAGCTGAACTCATGAGAATGCATAATTTCCACATTTCCACATTTGAATTGCTAGGTGAGACTGTGCACCTTAGAGTACATGTGTGTTTATGTGTGTGTGTGCAGTATAATAGCAGTACTCTTTATTTGTCTCACTTGCACTTCCTTGTGTTTGCAGCTCTCCGTCTCAGTTCCGGGGTGCTATACAGCTGCAGTAATTGCCACTGGAGCGATTGCTCCTCATTAGATGCTATGGAAGCTGTAATTGGCCATCCCAGGCACAGCGATCAATGCCACCGTTATTACCGGGATTTCAGGCACCCAGGCCCCAGACAGCAGGCCCAGCCAAGGCCAAAGGGGAACTGGAAGGGGGGGCGGGTAGGGGGTGAGGTGAGGTGAGGCTCCACAGCTTGTTATGGCTGTAAGGAGACTGGACAACTGCTTGTCTAGGTGTCTATCGACAGCTCGGCATCCAACATCCATCTGCTCTCTCCATCCAGCTCATTGACACTTTCCCTCCACAGAATCTGTCTTTCAGCCTCATCCCATCTCTCACCCTGCCTCATTAATGGGACTCTTTTCACTCCTTTTCTCATGCTGCCACACAAGCTGTGTCAAAGGGTCATTTTGTGTCCAATCTATACCAGAAATCCAAGCATTACAACTAATACAGGCAGTGCACTTTGCTTAATTTTAATGTCAGATTGCTGCATGTTCAACTTTTAAAAGTGATTGTAATTTGAAGGGAATGAACATTGTAAGGTGCAATCAGGTGCTGATAACTGGCCATTAACTCAAACCATGTTCTTTAGGAAGTGTTTTGCAGCTGATCAGCCTCAAGTTCCAGTGTTTTATACAATTGAGTCACATGACAGTCAGAAAAATAGATGAAGGGCAGAGAAAGAAAGCAAATGGGCCTGAACACCAGTATAAAGTAAAGAAAATAGATGAAATGGTAAAAGAAACTACCAATAATCACATATCAGTGACTATTGCAAGTTTTTAAATGATTATCAATCTCTTTGTATCACATACTAAGGACTCTGTTTCGTGTCGCTCAACATTTCTAAGATTCTGATGTCAGAGTCAGCCTGTTCAAGTGTCTTAGAGGTAATGATGAAAGAAAAAGAGCTGATTCGCTTCAGAGCAAAACGGAGAATCACGTCATGTCATTTAAATCACTCAGTGGAGACAATGATACATATTTGGAAGCAAAAGTATGTTTTTAGCAGCCTCTAAACTCAGTGATTCAGCTGAGAAATGTTTTAGTCAAATTGAACAATCAAAACGATGGCTGCCCTTTAGGATTTAAAGTGAATCTATTATCATTACGGATCATTACAGGTCATGAATTAAGTTGATTATGCAAATGAAGGTTGAAGACATCCTTTTGACAATATTTTTTTTCTACAATGAACTCACTGGGACCCAAATCAGGCTTTCAAAGAGTATTATTCATGACGCCCTTGATAATCTTTTACAGAGAGGTGAAACCTTTAGAGGAGAATTTTACTTTCTCAGAGTCAAACACTCCCATTATCGCTCCCTTTTTACCCATTACCAGAAATACAAAAAAAGCCTCAGACATCTTCCAGGCAGCCCCATTGTTGCCAGTATCGGCTCTCTTACTTATTTTACCTGTCTACCTTTGTGGATTAATATATCACACCATTAGCCGTGAATCTTCCCTCCTTTATAGAGGAGACTCTGTAAATATAGTACATTGAAAGACATGCATTCCCTCTCTAATGTGGAAAAGCTATCGAGTGAATGTTATTTATACTTCAGCACCACATGATGGAGGTATTGAGTCACAATGGACACCCACAATATGTCTTGTTAGTGTCTTTTAAGTGTCTCTTGGCATTAATTGGATTTTAAATGCAGCTATTTGGTTTATTTCAACCCACTAAGTAATTTTTGCCCTCATTTTTTTTTTAATTTTCAGTGTTTGAAAATAATTAGCAGCTTCAAGGAGAATGTATTCTTGTGAAGGTTATTTTTCTTGTTTCAAACGTCACATACCTCACTTTGTGCTTTGTATTCCTGTCATTTATCACTGACCCTGGATTTATGAGTCCAGAATTGAGCCTCAAAGGCAAGGAGGCAAGTTAGTTGTAGTAAAAACACTTATTATTAGGTCAGCAGGCAGGCAACAGGAACGTGAAGTCAGCAACACCTGACAAACAAATGCAGAAGGTTACCAAAAGTAGGCTGTAATCAACAGTAAGGTAGTGGGTCATCACAACAAGTATTGGCTAGACTACTTATGTGACTAACCAGCCTGATGTGGAGCAGCATGTGACTGGTTTTGGGTGGCAAACATGAGCAGGAGACTCGGCAGTGTTATCTAGTGGACAGGTGACGAATTGCATATTGACACAAGTGTCTCTTGGCATTAATTGGATTTTAAATGCAGCTATTTGGTTTATTTCAACCCACTAAGTAATTTTTGCCCTCATTTTTTTTTTAATTTTCAGTGTTTGAAAATAATTAGCAGCTTCAAGGAGAATGTATTCTTGTGAAGGTTATTTTTCTTGTTTCAAACGTCACATACCTCACTTTGTGCTTTGTATTTCTGTCATTTATCACTGACCCTGGATTTATGGGTCCAGAATTGGGCCTCAAAGGCAAGGAGGCAAGTTAGTTGCAGTAAAAACACTTATTACTGGGTCAGCAGGCAGGCAACAGGAACGTGAAGTCAGCAACACCTGACAAACAATTGCAGAAGGTTAACAAAAGTAGGCTGTAATCAACAGTAAGGTAGTGGGTCATCACAACAAGTATTGGCTAGACTACTTATGTGACTAACCAGTCTGATGTGGAGCAGCATGTGACTGGTTTGGGTGGCAAACCAAGCAGTGTTGGCTAGTGGACAGGTGACGGAATTGCATATTGACACAGGAGGAAGTAGAAGCAGATGAGGTAGGAAAGAAGGTTATACCCTGAAAGTTTGCCCATATGGAAAAGAAAAATAAAGAAAAAACACTAAGACAGCCAGACTGCAGATGTTCAGTAAAGTCAGATATAAACACATTTTCAATCCAGGCTGTATAATGTCCTATAACTGGTTTTATGTGCAGTAAGGCTGGGTAATTTGTTGTGTATCAAAATAAGGCATCGCACGACTCAACACAGAACGACTCATCTTGTTACCAAGGAGCAGGACTACTAACATTTTATCACTTACATCCTCCTGGAATATTAATCCAATGATTTGAATGACAGCCAGTTACAAATAACAGGATAACTACCATAAATATATGTCAGGAAATGGATTCAGGCCAAACATTTATCTCACTCAAGGTCTGTTTCTCTCAGTATCACATCTAAATTTTCACTGTTTTATCACCTGAGGCAATAATATTACATGAGCTCTCTTTTTAGTTGGCTTCAGTTTCCTGTTGAAATAAATTATCAGTCTAATGCATCAGCAATTAGCAATGTCTACCACATTAGCTAGTATGAAAAAAATACATTTATTAGTCATGCAAATTTAATTGGTACATTACGAACATGCATTTGTCTCTTGCGAGTGTGTTGTTTATCACATGCAGAACTTCTTCAGCGAGCGAGCATGAAATACTCCTCAGCTCAGGAAAGAGAGTCTTGAGAGCTTATTGAATTTTTAGAGAGACATACATTACAAACCTTCGCCATTACACGGAGCTTAATAGCACACGCTTGTTTGGCAGTGGCCTCTGATGATATGAAAGTGCTGCAGCATTTTGCTGTAATTAATAGCATCACCACATGGCAGGGTGGCTTATGATCAATGTGCATGAAAGCTTTAATCACCAGCATCACTGTAACAGCCTAAGTCGATAGACTCCAGCTCTGGAAAATTACACATGAGATCATGAAATAGAGGATGGAGAACACTGAACATCTACAGCGTAAATATGTTGTACAGTGTAAGTATGTTGTACAGTGTAAGTATGTTGTACAGTGTAAGTATTGCTTTGAGTGGTTACATTCCTGTGTGTTACTTTTAAATGAGTAGAAGACCCTTCAAAGTTCACAGACTGTGGTTTATTTTACCTATTGAAGGGAACGGACTGAAAAAAAGAGGGTGAATGTAAGGAAATGTATTTGTTGTGTCACACTGCCCTCTTCAGGATGAATATAGGACATAAATAACAGTGGTAGGTGGAAGAGCAAAATCACTGTTCTTAACACAGAGGGGCAGTGTCTACCTGTTGATAAATAGTAGACGTCAATCAGTTAGTTCACTTGATATTTCTGATTAGTAGCCTCAGGACAACAATGTTTTCTACGTCCTCCAAATATTTAAAATCAATCAGATAGTCTGCATGTAAAAACCCGATCATTTCCGTCTTAATTTGGACTGAATTTAAAGTTATTTAGTCACCGCTGTAACCTTGGATTTATTAAAAAAAAACATCTATTAATACTTTGAATGTGCTTTTTAAAAATGAAATACTGCACATATTCTCAGAGCACAAATAACTAATAGATCAAAGGCCTCATTAGAGAAATATAACTAATCTCATTCATGTTGGTGCCCACAAATCAACATCATCGTCTTTATGTATACACGGCATTGAAATTTACTCAACAGCTTGAGTAGAACCACCGCATAATAAACACAACATTGCTGAGTAAAAAGAAAGAACGACTCGATCAATTAAACAATTAAACTTGTGAAATTAAAACAGTTTGGACTACTATGGGACACACTTCTGTGTTCAGATTCCTGATGGATGTATTATTTATTGATTGGAACTGAATAACTGTGTAACTGTATCGACCAGGTGCTCCCCACATAATTAGAGAGTTTATTTTAAGAGGGAACTGAAAGTGAAATTTAAATGAAGCAATTTTTATTAATGAGGCCCTTGGGCTGTTATATTTTGCAGCTCCCCAGAACACAAATACTTGAGAATTATCTGTCCATCTATCTCGTGTCTAATCCTGTACAGACAGGGTCACAAGCCCGTCTCACCGTGTATAAGCCATGGAAACAGTGGACAAATTGTTCACCTTTTACAGGACTAATAATCACTCAAACATTTCTAAAAAACATACAGTATGTATCATAAGAGAAGCGAATAAAGCTGGAACACAGAATGACAAAAAGATAAGGAAGATAATTACTACCAACAGATTAAAATGCAGATTTTTGAAATTTATGACCAGTTCCTTGATTTTCTAACATGGACCAATGTTGACCTTTTAGGAAATACCAGGTATTGACCAGGCAGTGAATGTAATGAAAGAAAGAGCATCACCAAATGTCTTTCCTCAATGTATTTACACATTTCATTGCTCAATCATGTTTTTTTTATCCCCTTTATGATAGATAGGCAGCTATTTTAAGACCAAATATGTCATAATAGGCTGATGAAGCACTCAAAAAAGTCTCCTAAAACCTGTCAGAGAAATGCAGCCTTCTTTGGGTCAAATTTGGAGAACATAACCATTTTGAGCTTTTAGTATCCTTCTATCCATTGTGTGCCAATCCAACATGTTCAGATGGTTTTTGGCATTTCTTTAAGTTACATAATATTTAGATGTTTGCAATTGATCAGATGACTTGGAGCAATGGAAAGCTACCAAAATCCACTGCTGAATGCAAATAAGTCTGGCAAAAACTACATTATTTTTCTTGTTAGCAGCCATGGACACATTAAAAAGACAATGTTACCGGTAAATGAAAGTTAAAGGATGTACAGTATTTATCATTAACCTGCTATATTATTTGACAGTTTGCCATCATATGTTGAGGTGATACATCTCCAACTTCATCAACTAATACTGTCGACTTGGTTATGATGGAACTTGTCTGTCATTCAAGGGCACCTTCCTGTAGATAAAACTGGATTTATTTACTTTAAAAGATGACAACGATCATCAAACTGCAGCAATAGTTCTGTGAGTTTAGAGTATCTCATTTGTCTAAATCTTCCAAAGGACACATCTAAATGGCCTTTGATTGAGGATGCCATTGATTTTATGAACTTCCAAAACAATCAGTCTGAGCCTCTCACAGTAAAAACTGATTCTGCCTCCCAATGCAGGACTCCATTCGTCCACATGATGCCAGTGTTGCACTACTGAATACGTCGGTGTCTGTTCAGGCCCCTCTCAACTCACCCTCTAACAACCAACATTCGACTGACACAAGTGATACAAGTGAACTAATATGAGAGACTTGGATAGAATTATTGATGAAAGAGGCTTTGAGTTTGTCGCAAACAGCAAAAGACAACAGTTTATCCACCATTTCACAGATACAGGTAAAGCCATCATTTTTATAAATGGAAAGTCTATTATTGAAGATGGATATGAATGACTTTCCTTCCACCTTTACAAGTAACCCATGTGTGTGACATTCTGTGTCCATTTTCACAGTGCTGATGTATGTGACTGTGTTCACAATTTGGACCAGAGTCTGGTAACTCCTCCATCTTTGGACCCGTCAATCCATCTCCCCCCCTCATACTGATGCATTATTGGTCCACTCTGTAGGGCCCAGGAAGCATTGGGAGATAAGGAAAAAGGGCGAAGGGGCCAGGCTCTGCGATCCCTCAGATAGCACCTAATCACATTCATTACATCAATTAGGGCAGACCAACACAACACTGGACTAAGAGTCAGACCTCCATCTCCTGCTGATCGATGCTAAACACTGAGCACATCCTCTAGTCCTCAACCTCCAGCTTACACCCAACTACTGTACATACCCACACCTGTCAAACTGGTCCACCACCGGGAACTCTCCGCTGGTATGGAGTTTATAACCAATTGTTGTTACAAGGATTCAGTCGAAATCAAGTTTCTGAAAGCTGGTACCAATATTTCTTGGATTTAAGGGGTGCCAAGTGCCAATTTAAAATGTACTTTGGAAAATTTCAGATTCAAATTCTAGAAAATTACATGTATTGAGGTATTTAGATGCTGTTCTTTTCCCTGTCTGAAACCACATTGAGACCACACAACAATACAACCCATATATTTAATGATTTGCAGGTCAAAAGGTCTAGACGGAATGTTTTTAGATGTTTAGGTATTCTTTTCAACAACTTTTTAATGACTATATTTTTAGTATAAGGCAGGTCCTCACTACATGCTTAAATATAGTCATTGAAACAATAGTCACATACTGTCAAGATGTGTAAAAACTTTGCATCAGTTTTAACCAAGACGTCAAATTAAAGGCCTCCCATAGACAGCCAGTGTAAATAAAATGAAACAAGCTGCATCATAGCCATAAAATTATGCAGAGGATATGAACATAATCCCAATATATTGGCACTCTTTTCAATAGTAGACCTGTGGCACACTTTCAGCAGTAAAGACATTAAGTGGTTTAAGGAAGGAGTTGAATGCATATTCGGAAATCCCCTGTGTGTGACTCAATCCAAATAATGATTACCAAAGTAGAATCTTTAAGAAGGCAAAATTTTGGTATCGTTCTTAAGTCCACGCAGCAGTTAAGCTTAACACAATGGTTTTCGAATGATACATATAAAATCATAATCTGAGCTGGTTGGTCATTAGATGTAATTTCAACAGTATCTCCAGTACTACGACAAGCCACATAGCTGCTTTTTTTCTTTCTGCTGAAAGATAACAGAAGCTATGTGAGGCATTCACAGTCAATGGTCGACAAAGGAGAACTCCAATGTCGGGTAGAAATCTCGAGGACATTTTCCCCACATCTGTGAGTTTTACTGGTTCAGTAATCTCCACAATGGAATCCTTTTTAGGAGAACCAACCTGGAACCAAATCCTGAAATTATATTCATTTACCCTAAGATCTTAAAACCAATGTTCCTCTGCATGAAATTGTTTGAATTTTTAAACATCAATAACCATGAAATGTTGATAGTGATACCTTGTTGTATTTACGGTGCAATAAACAGACCAGGGTCAATAATATGGTTTCCTAAAATTAAGACCATATTTAAAATAATACTGCTAGTTTTTGTCCTCCGCCCTAGCAGCTATTATTTGACTTCTAACAGCATGCCCGTATCCATCTGTTGCATTGCTTATCTGTATATTCATCTGTAAACTAATCAAACAAAACTAAATAAAAAACTGGAAGTGATTTTCTCCACTTGACTTTCACTTTCTCCACCATCAGCCATCGCTGAAAGTGTGGCGACCTATTCTTTTATTGCTTCATCAAGCACTCAAACAAATTTTCCCATCAAATCTGATGCATGACAAAGAAAAAGGCAGTGTAAGGGCGTCTGACCTTTTTCTGTCTCGATTTCACAGTTTTATGATAATTTAAGGTTCATTTTACAGTACATTTTAAAATACCATTCGCAGCATAAACACGGAAGTTTAACTGTTCACTTATTTACTGTCAACTACAGTAACTTTTAGATATGTATAATCACTAAATCAGAGGAAAATGGATAAAAAAATATATGTCCCCTGCAGATATTGGAATTTTTCATATTAGAATATTAGTATTTTGTATTACGAATTATAAATGTATCCCCTCAAACTAATAATTATTGGGCGTGACTTATTATTGGGCTAGTGGCTTTACGCCTTACAATGAATGTGGTTATGATGTAATGACTGTAAAACACTCAAGTGCTTAGGCATGCTATAAGGAAAGTCTGCATTGACTGGAAATGCATTTGTTGAAGGAAGGCATGTAGGCAAACCCATGAAAAGACCTTTTCTAGACAAGGAGATGTCATTGAGAGTTTAAGCTGATGACACACACACACACAAAGTGTCACAAAACCACATGTCCACATCACTTGCATGCACTGTGCTTCCTGCAGGTGTTGCGTGTGGATGATGAGCTTGTGACTTGCTTGAGTATGGTTGTCATTTGTGGAATGTGGCCTTGATCAGATCTCTGAGCTGGATCACGCGGTGTGATGGACAGGTATGCATAAAAAAAATGTTTGTCTCGTTTGAAAACTAAATGACCCGTGACAATCAGGCGCGCAGAACATTCGTGTGCACGTGTGTGTGTGTCATCAGTGACCTCCTGACTTAGTTGGTTTCCTCCTGAAAACCTTTTGCCTTCTTCTTCCCGGCGACAGAAAACCTGGTGACACCAGGATGAGCGACAGGCGAAGAAGAGGAGAAATGGCGCCGAAAACTGGAAGGAGATAAAATGGATAGATAAGGTCAGGGCATCGAAGGAAAAAAAAAAAAAAAAAACGGGAAAGTGGATAGATTGCAACAGAAGAGAGAGAGAAAGAAGAAAGGGTGGGGGGTGGTGGTGTTGGAGGGGGGGCAGGAGAGAAGAGTGATGCTATTGATACACTGAAGCTGCAGAAAGAGGAGAGGAAGGTGCACTCCATTTCTTTTTTCCTCAAAGTGCTATCGGAAGACATACATTACAATGACAGCACTGTGACCACGCCAACAGCATAAAAAAAACACACACCCTTTATTTCATCTCCCACAGATAGTTATTAATAAAAAACCAGGACAAGGACACACACACACACACACACATACACACTCACGGAGACAAAGAGGAAAAATAGATGAGAAAGAGCGATGGTGAGTCGAAAAGGAGAGACGAAGGAGGAAGATCATGTTGTGAGGAGGCTTGTCCGCCTGACAACGTGAAGTCGAGAGCAATGGGACTCACACCTCGATTTGTCAGTGTGATGAAATAAGCTATGGACCACAATCCCATACTCCGCACTGTCTACTGACGTGACATCTAAAGCATCTCTTTTTCTTCTCTCTTCACTCCTCTCCCCTTCCAAGTATTCATTTATGCCCTTATTTCTCTTCTTACTTCCCTCACAGACTCTCTCTGCCTTTCTCTCTCTGAGTCTCGGTGTTATCAGTATCTGACACACAGTGAATCAGGGAGTATCTAGCGGCCCACTATCAGACCTCTCTTCATCTCCCACTGCCCCTCTGTGCTCAGGCCTATCAATCAGAGAGCCACTGCCAGGACAGATGCCACCGACGCAACCGCAACCACGGACACAACTCGCATCTGCCACAACGCAGCGATGAAACACAACTAACACGTTTAAGAGGAGCTATTAAATCACTACATCAAAGTACGGCTGAGGCAATATAATGATGTTTGATGACATTTAGAGGAATGTGATTGTTCAAAGTAAGATGGGACTGAAATTAATCAGATACGGCCAACAAGTCCAAAATCCTGATTGCTACATTACATCTTCCAGTGATGCATTAGAACAAATATAATTGATTTATTAATTTGTCTATTTTAATAGTCTCTCCTTATTTATCTTCTCAAGATGTGATCTCATCTCACAATAGAGAAAATGGGAATGAAGAGAAAAGTGAATGAGAGATTCAAGATTCCTCAAGGTACCCTGCGCATGACGATGCATTTGCTCAGGTATGCGAGTAACCTGTCAATGGAGAATGAATATTTTTTGACCTGTGGCTGGTATTTTATTCATAAAATATATTTTTTTTATCCCCATTTGGTACAGGCTTGTAGTTATTAATTTTTGGATTGCTGTACGCTGCCTTTTGGATTACTGTAGGTGTGTTGGCCCTATAAGAGTTTAACTTTTAACTTTATAACTTTACCCCATGAATGCCAGATTGCCTACATACCACTAAAGACACAGGTGGGTCAGTTTTTGTGATTCGTGGGTCACTGGAAGGGCAGAAAACAGTGTCACTACTGTGCCCAATGACTACAGGTTAAAAATATCCTGAAGTCCTACTGTGCCAATGGTTTCCCATTGTTCCAGTGATCTACAGGTCACTATTATGCACCAAGAAATGCAGAAATGCACCAATAAAGGCAGGGGAGAACAACACTGCAAGCTAGTAAACATGTGTAATCAATGCAGAAGGTAAATTACTTAGTAATAAAAGTCAGTTTTAAATGTTTTAGGAGGAAGAAAATACATTCAACATGTTTGTTAGACCTCAAGGATACAGACAATGTGTTTTGGTGACTAATACTTGATGTAAACGTAACTTTGGTTTGTTTACAACAAAACTCCACAGGGCCCATTTAATGGTGTTTCACAAGCTAATCTATCTAACTGGAGCAATATATTGTGTCAACACTCTCCATTTCTAATCCTGTTAAGTATTTTGCATGAAAATAGCCAAATTTGGATATTGAATGTGAGCACAAAATATTGTCTTTCAGCAGCTTTAAACCAGGGAGAACAGAAAAAAGCATGCCTAGGAGTTCAGCTGTCACATGACAAACTCTGTTGGCTGCAACATGTACCAAACACACCCCTAATGCACTGGGAGGGCTATTTAAACTGTTGCTGCCCTGCTCACCCTTTTGCCCAGCCTATCTACCACCCTACCACACTGTCCATTTACTAACCCAGTCAAGCTAACGGCTAACTTAGTTCTTTGCTGGAAACACTCCATGCTAAAGGAGTTAATGTTGCATTTAGCCAGCTAGCATGTTACTTCAGGACTTCTTTGAGAGGGAAAATGTGTGCAGGCTAATCATCATAGAAGAGTTTCCTGTGCTGTTGTTGGCTGTTTGGACCCCAAAATGTTTGATGCCGGAGACCACTCCTTCATTTCAGCACGGTAGGAGCTGCTATTGCTAACATTTATGTTGTCGGCTAATGTGTTGGCTCTGTTAAGTTGCTGTTGCTGTGCTTGTTGTCTCACCTATCTGCTTGTTTTCTTGGCATTTACTGGCTGCTTTGTGGTATTTGCTTTACTAATAATTGTGAATTCATTTCTTGTTGTGGCTGAGCTTATTTTTTTTTCCATTTGGTTGATGTTTGTCATGTACATTATGGGGCCTACAAGCTGTGATTTACATGGTGGTTGTGTTTAGAGCTGAATTGGTTTTGCAGAGGTTTGCTGTTTTGTTGTGGCTTGTCGTGTGCTGGCTTTAAGGTAAACATTATTGTTTTGCGCATTTCCCTTTAAACCTGCAATGTTGACTTTATGGAAAACATGGCTTACTGTGTGTCACACAGGATAAGTAGTCACATCACATTTTCTCAAAGCATTTCATATTTACCAGAAAAAAAGACATATTTTATGAAAACAATGGGTTTCCGTGTCAACTTTCTTCACTATTCTGATCATAAATGCTTTGCTCATGTGCTGTGGTGTACATTGCTGCTACACTCATTTGCTCCTCCATCAACACCAGGTGATCACTGCTTTACTTCAGCAAGGTAAGTGCTGCTTTTTTTCTAAAATGCATATGGCTATATGTTTGCTTGCTGGGCTCAATCTGTGAAGCTGCTGATGCTGCTGTCTGTTTTTTCTTTGCATCTGCTTGCTGCTAATTTCTGCTTGTATGCTGCTGCTGTTGATGGTTGACAGCTAATGTATGGCACTTGAGCTTGTTTTTCTTTTGGTTGTTGATTAGCACATTTATTGTGATGCTTTCATACAGTGTTGATCTATCCGTTGTTGAAATATAAATCATCATGAATTGGTTTGGTGGCAGATTGATGCTGCTGTTGTTGGGTTTGCCTTTTGGCTCAGTGCAATGTCCAATGTTTAACACTTGCTGCAAGCACCACTGCCCCTGCTTATGTATTGCAGCTTTGCACGTATCTGTACTGTTTTGGAAAAATTATTGTGTTAGCACTACACTCTTTGCATACATTTCACAAGGCCATTCTTTGGCCTGGCCTGGCTGTTCATCATAATAGCTTTTAATAGCTTCCTGCATGTTGCATCGCAGCTAGGATTGAACGATTTGGACTAAAGGATTGGCCCCAAGATTGGTCTTCATCTTGAATGAACAGTTCAAGGAAAATAATACAATAATCATTTTTTAAATTGTGATTGAAAAGACTCCTAGTGAGAAATATTTTCAACTCTTTCAGCCCTAGCTTGACACTGCAGGAACCTTTCCTGAAATGCTTTATTGCTGCTCAGATGCTAAAGATCTCTTCTTATCTTTGTCAAGGTAAGTGCTGCTTCTTCTGTGCATATTGAAGGTTTTCTTGATGTATTCAGTTGATGTTCTGCCATAATGTTGCTGAGGCTGTATGTGGTTTTATTGCTGTCCTACAGATTAGGAATCACTGGCTGTTGTAGTGGCATTTTGGTTGTTGCATGGACGTTGATGTTTTAGTGTTTTTGTATAATATGAATACTCATGTATGTTTATATAATTATCACTCTGCAATCAGCGGCAAAATGGCAAATATCACTCTGTTCAAATAGTAATGTGTGTCTGCTGACTGAGATGATACTGATAGGCATTCGGAAGCCTTATTTTCTTTCTTTAAATGTTTGCACTCAACAGATTGCTTTCACGCAGCTGTCGGCATCAATATACTGTATAAAGATGGTGACTGTGTGATATGTTTTCATTTTGCTTGGCCTCCGCAATATTTGTTTTTAGAAAACACGTTTCCAGAAACTCGGAGCCAAACCAACCTCTTCACCAACTCCAAACATAATATTTCATCACATAGCCTAACTTCATCATACAACCATTTTTGCCCAGAAAAAAACTTACGGGGCTGTACAAGTTATGTACTTGCTTCACAAACAGACGCAGGGTTTGTAGAAGACTAAACCAGCCATACTGTATTATTTGTATCAGTATTCTCCTTCAAAAATGTTTTGCGGTCAGGCCCTGAGAATCTTGAATTAAGTAAAATCTAATGCACAGACATGTGACGAAAGGAGGGATAAAAGTATGCTTGAGACTCTCATTTATTATTGAAGAGGCCACTAGATCCAGATCACATCAAGCCTGGGACAGTAGATAGTGTTTCATGGTGGCTTTGTCTTTAAATATTCTCCTAGATTGAAAGCTTCAAAGTAAACTTCAATTACTGCAGTGATTAGATCTGGCCTGCTCCATTAGAGGACATTCTAGCTCGGGGGGGACAGACAGAGAGAGCAAGGCGAGGACTCTCAGACCCCCAGCCAAGGAATTACTAACTATTGATCTTGCTGCCACAAGCCATCTGACAATGACATTATAGTTGTGTAGCTTCAGAAGAAGCAGTACAGTTCGGCACAGGGGCTGATGTAGTCCCTGCAAAGCACTTAGACATGGGGATTAAATCCTGTTTCATTTGGGTTAGGATGGAGAGCAAAGGGTTTCTGCTGGCTGTGGGTTAAAGTTGCAATTTGATTCAGTTTTTTGTCATTTTGTTTTGAAATACATTATGGCTCAGTGTTAGGATAGTATTTTTTTTTTTTTTTTTTGCTGTTTCTTGACAATGTGGACTTCAGCCACCAGAGAAAAACTGTTCATGTGCTTTTTTTTTTGCTAGACAAGTGATAAACACATCCCCTGAAGCTTAAGAAGCTAATGTAACCCATTTCATTTAACAAATTCTTATGGTTGGAGCTAAACAGCTGTAATAAGGGGATGTGTGTGTGTGTTTGTGTGTTTACTCCTATAAAAGACTTCTTCATGTAAAATGTCTTAATAGAAAATGTGCTCTTCTGATATATTCTGGACCTTACAAACTCAACACATTTACATTCCCAGAGTGTTTAGTAGACCAATTGAAATGCTATAAAAAGGCCTCATGAGGCGGTTATGACCAATGACATGCAGGTTAGGTGAATCAATGACCCCCAAATTACCTGTCTGAGTAAATGGTTGAATCTGTATGTCGGCCTTGTGGTGGACTGGTGAACTGTATAGAACCAATGAATGTTGGGATATCCTCCAGTCTCCAGTTCCTGTGTGACCCTGAACAGGATAACCGGTTCAGAAAATGGGTGATATATTTATTGGAAAGATATTAGAAGGTCTTGACTGAGTACTCTGGTTTTACTTTTCTATTTACAATGTTGGGTTTAGTGTTGTCTAAGGGTTTAAAATGTCCTGTACCAATCAAACACAATCAATCATGTACTGATCTGATACATTGGATCAGTATCAGGTGAAACATATTGGGTATTGGCCCAATGTAACCGATCCAGAAGGATTCATAATCACTGCCAAACCCCCCCTGAGGCATATTTGTGATATTGAGCTGTACAGTACAAATAAAAGTGGACTTGACTCTGCTGTCCCTGTACTTTTTATATATCAGAAACCTTCTGTATCCTTATGCAAATCATCATCCCCTGCATACATCTGTAATAATAAACATACTGTTGATTATGCTGTAGATATTCTATCGTATAGCAATAAATATATGACACCATCGTCTCTCCATGTACATTGTGATATTCATTCAATTAAGTCTCCTCATCTACCTTTTCTCCACCCGGGACAGACAACCCAATTAGAAAAAAGTAGTGGACATGGCATCAGTTACAAGTGCCATAAATTAACAAAACAATACAGAGCATATCTTAATTATGGTATGCATATTTGTATACAATCACATACATCATTTCTCAGTCTTGGTTGTATAAATTAGTTTCACTTTGTCCAGTGTCTTGGTCAAGATATTTCTCTTTGCACCAATCATGATTTGATTGAGTTCCAGAGAGATGATGTCTTATAATGAGAGAATCCATTAGCTTTTAGCTACTGTCAGACCTGTCAGTGTAAAATTATAGTCACACAATATCACAAACCTTCTAGATTATAATTAAAATTTGAACAGAAGGTTATATGGTTTCTTAGCTCTATGCTACCTTTAGCTTCCTCCCAATCACTTTAAATTCAAGACAAAAAGGAGCACAGATTAGCAAACAGTAAGTCTTCTATGTCTTGTAGTCTTCTATGATAAATAATAAGTCAACCTTTTGAAAAATAACCCAAAAAACAAGGCGATTGTTCATATGATTTAACTGTCTAGTTCTTGTTTTCCAATACATTGTAATGTTACACATGGAATACCTGTCTCAGTCTTGATAGATGTTGGTGGACCAAGGACAAAAATGGAAATAAGTCCAGGACTGTATTGTTCTATCCCTGACAAAATCTGATATGTTATTGTCATATATATTATGGTTATTTACGTACAGTATGAGATTGATGTCAATGAACCAAACCAAAGGCCAATGTTTCAGAAATAGTCTAGAAGTTTTGGGCTCTAATCCTTGAAACCAACAGACTGAGTAAAAAATGAAACAGGAAAATGATGACCTTGATAATGACGATAATGATCCTGATGGGTTTCCCCCCATGACAATGCCAATACTGTTAATAATGACAGTGATGATGATGGATATGATAATAATGATGATGATGGTGCTCCCAGTGATGTTGCCAGCACTGTTGATGCTGGCTGATGATTGTGGAAATGAGCGTGATAAGGTAAAAACATTTTCTTTTGAGCATGCGTGGCTCCTGATAACAGTACTGTAAGTCTACGCTGATAGTCCTGCTGACCATCTTATCTACTACATCTTCACTGTCAGACATCCACTTCCCTTTCCTCTCTGTTTGCAACCCCACCCCCACCCCCCACCCCACTCCTAAAACCATTTATAACAACCTGATCAACACTGTGCAAAATCATGAAACAAACATTAGAGGCTAAATCTAATGAGCAAATTGGGGGCAGGCTTTGATTTTTAAAATGAAAACAAGGGTGCACTAAAGAGCGAGAGAGTGAGTGAGAGAGGAAAAAAAAGGTCTTTGGGGGAAAGTGAAGAAGAACATGGGCACTCAAGTGGGAGAGGGGAAGATGGAGACAGAGAGGGAGAGAGGGGGAAAGAGAGAGAGAGAGAGCGAGAAAGGCAGGGGGAAGATAGATCACGGTCCTGAGCGATTGTGACAAGCATAGACCCTATCAGCCGCTGTTTGTTTGCACACTCCCCTCTCTGCATTAAAGGAGCCGTCCAGGCCGCCGGCAGGCCGCGAGCGCTCCATCTCATCACCTGACACGCCAACAGATGTTATGGGCTGATAAGAGCCCCGCGGCCCCCTTCCCTTTGCATCTACGATTACCTCCGCACAAAGGAGAAGGGGCGGCGGTGGCAAGGGGGGGGTGGGGGTGGGATGAGGAAGGAGGTGGTGGAGGAGGAGGAGAAGGAGGTGGAATGGAGAGAGAGAGGAAAGGAGGCATGAGGAGGGAGGAAATCAAATACTTCATGATGGCCTGGTGTAAAAAAAAAAAAAAGAAAAAAGAAATGAAATAGATGGAAGTGGAGTGTGTGTGTGTGTGTGTGTGTGTGTGTGTGTGTGTGTGTGGAGGGGGTGGGAGATTGAAAAAGGGAATGAGAGAAGGAAAGATGGTGGAGACACACTCATTTGTCCTGTATGAAGTGGTAAATGGCCTCGCCGTGCTTCCTGGCCCCATGCTGTTTGTCTCTGTCCTAATCGGCTTATTCCATAAGCACTGCTGCACCATCGTCATTAGGCAATGATAATGATATTATTTAACAGGGGATGAGAGAATTAAGGAGGCGCACTATCTGATGGCTAGTTTTGTTCACCGCCTCATTTCCTCATCCTCGGAAAATGTAGCATTTCCCAGTTGATAAGAATTGTTTTTGCAATTGTAAGGATACTTTAATGACTGCCCATATCCATTGGCTTTATTGCCTAAAAACATCATTACTCTAACTTTTATTGTGTATTACATGGCTGGTTTGTTCTCCAAATAACACTAACTAAATTGGGATGTCAAAAAAAAAAAAAACAAACACAAAAAAACGCTATGTGGAACATTGCTCTTGTTATGGCAAATGTAACCCAATCACTGCAGTAAATACATACATATCACCGTCTCCCTCCCTCTGTCGCTTCCTCCTGATCACTAATTTATGATATAATTTAACAACGTTTCTATATTTGTTCCGCTAAACACTTTTGCGTGGCATCAAATTACGGCTCACAAAAAGATCATAGAAACCCAATATCATGCATCCGATTCTCAGCCAATCTGAATGGAGAGATTGTGTTTCTTTTCTTTCCCCACTGCTTGGCTCCAAGTCCAGAGGGGGATAGATGACATTACTAAACACAAATCAGCCAATAGAATAAACAAACTCGGGGGATAAACAACAATGCAATCTCCATCTACGCGCAAACAATATGGAGTGTGCACGCGTGTGTGTGTGTGTGTGTGTGTGTGTGTTTGTGGCTTCTCTTGATGAGATTGAATATGTGTAGATGATAAGCCAACCAAGGTAATCAATGCAGTAATGATGAGGAGGGGGGGTGGAAAGGGGGGTGAGGGGGGGGGGGGGGGGCCCAGGTCATATCGCACACAGTCATCAATGGAATTTATAAAGCCTGCCCCTGTGTGTGTGTGTGTGTGTGTGTGTGTGTGTGTGTGTGTGCGTTTTTCTGTGTGTGTGTGTGTGTGTGTGTGTGTGTTTGTGCGTGGAGCAAAAGCGTGACAAACGCGTCATCTCGTGTGCGAGAGAGATAAGCTCTAAATAATTGCGGTCTGACAGGCCTGAATAATGGCCAAATTAGACAGAAGGTGCACATTATTACGAGCGGCAAACATTCAAGGCTGGTTTGAGATGTAACTGGGCTTGATTAAGGCTCCGATGATGATGATGGTGATGATGATGGTGTGTAGAGACCCCACACACACACACACACATGCATACACACACACACCCCACCCTAATCCCATTTTCTCTCCTCCACTTTTTTCCCCTCTTTCTTCTCTTCTCCTGTGGATTAGCATGGCGAGCTGCTCCACTGAGTTACCTGTGGACGACCTCCTGTTGAGCAGCAGCCCACACACTGAGAGTAAAAGAGGGATGAGCAAAGAGAAAGAAGATGAGTGGGGGTAAGGAGGGGGGGGGTGTGCAGCCACGGCCGTTGATAATCAGTGGATAAAAAGAGAGCTACAAGGTCAGGGAAAGGACGTGGAACCAGTTGGGTGAAGCCGGGTTTGTGGTGAAGCGCTGTGAAAAGGAGCGATGGCGGGGAACAGAGAGAAGAGAGAGGAGTGGCGGCTTTGATGTCGATCAGCTTTAGATTTGGTGTTTTGTCTGTGCCGCGGTTACGCCACGCTCAGGTAGAAAGATGAGAAAGGCCTTTTTTTTTTGGAAGCCTTTTGCTTGGTCGATGCTTACCTGAGGCCCAACCAAAACAAGGAGCCTGTATCCGCTGCACGGATCAGAGCTGTGGTACAGCATGACCTAATGGCAGAAAGACAGGCTGAAAAATGACAGAATCAAGCATGTAGTGAAGGAAAAACAGACCTAAAATCAATTTCCCCACCTGACATAAACCTTTATGGCATAAATCACAGCATATACCAAACTAAATTACATCAAACTGGTGTGATTTTGCACCGACCTTTTAAAGGAAAAAAAACAGAATTCATGCTTTTTTCCCAAAATAACATGGATTTTTAGTTTACTGCTATTAGTTTTCAAATAGAGGGTAGTCTCCTTTGACATCAGTTCTAAATGATTTAAAGTAAAGGATTTATGATGAACGGAAATGCACGAGCATGTAAAGATGCGGCATGTTGGCTCAGGTGTTTGTGCTGTTGTCCCACAGCAAGAAGGTTCTGCGTCAAGACCGTCGGGATTCCTCCAGGTGATCTAGTTTCCTCACACCTCAAAACTCTGTGAATGTGTTTGCTCAAACTTGTCATGTGACTCGTCTGGCGTGGGTTTATCTGGGAATACTGAGCATAAATGTACAGTGGCTCCTGCACAAACACAAGTTTAAACATAACATAAAATGAAGACTTTTCTTTTTAATTGCTCTTCAGAGATGAACAAAGGCGACATGTAGCAGATGTACCCTGCGTCTCATCCGATGCATAGTTAGCTGGTCTTCAGCCCTCAGTGACCCTGAATAAGTGGGTATAATACATAGATACAGTGAATTAAACTGTCCCTTTATTATTAACAAAAGCATGTTCGTGTATCAACCAGGCAATTATGAACCTAAAGCTACTTGACTGCATATGTGGTGCCAATAGCTAGGAAGATGTAATTTAGAGATGACTTCAACACCAATAAATCCTAAAAGGTGTTGTAATTGATGGTGTGGAGCCATTTAATAAGTGAGTAAAGCTTTCTCTGGACAGAGTGCTTGCTCACCAGCAACGGCGATCATTCCCAACATCAGAAATTCATTTTCAGGTCAATTGAATCCAAGTTAGCTTGGATTACACTGTATCCTCTGATGTACTGTTGTTGTTTTTTTGTCATAAAAATCTTTCCTAGTGAGATGATTTTTTTTTTTTTTTCACACACTGAATTCTTTTGGAACAGAACTCCCCAAATCTATTTCAGCCACGCGTCTGATATCGCCAGGAGTGATCAGATCCAGATCACATCCATAATCTCCGCACTGATCACTGCCCGAACAGACGGTTATCGTGAGCGATAGTGATTGGGAGATTAGTGTTTTTTAAATGCTTATCTGTGTAGACCTCCTCGAGGTAGTCGGGCTCCAGAGCCTCCATTCAATTGTAGCATCAGATCAGAGACTCAGACACACAGATCCAACATGTTGGCTTTTGGGAGGAGGGAGGGAGAGGATGGAGAGGGTGGCTGGAGTGGATCATGTACATAATCACTTGTTTATCACCAGAGCATCTTGCCAAATCACTAAAACACTGCTCTAATCACAATAACCAGAGCAGCTGCAGTTTTCCTCCTCTGTGTGTATCTTAAACCTGTATGGG
Source organism: Thunnus maccoyii (assembly GCF_910596095.1). Classification (NCBI taxonomy): domain Eukaryota; kingdom Metazoa; phylum Chordata; class Actinopteri; order Scombriformes; family Scombridae; genus Thunnus; species Thunnus maccoyii. The sequence continues at coordinate 20,617,283 of NC_056555.1, read as the reverse complement.
GGTCAATTGAGGGTTTGCTACAGGTTTTTGAGACATGATATTTTGGGATAAAATCAGCTTGTATATTGATGCTGATATTAGACATCTTTTGAATTTAACCACATTTAAGAAACACTTTCACACTGCTTTGCTTTGCTACTGTCAGTTAGATAACAGGACTAAACTGAAGTCTGTTTGTAGCCTAGCTCAGGTCCATCAAAGGTATCCTCTAACAACCGCAAAGCTAGCTTATTTACTCATTGTATCTTGTGAATTTAGAAACAGAAAACAAGAAACTGTACTTTAATGAGCAGTTAGCTTGCGCGTTGGGGCATTTTACTAACCAACAACATCTTGTATGTATCGGTTGCTAGCTTAACAAGATAGCTAACAAGCTAATGTGACACAACGTTTAGATAAGAACATCCAAGAGTAGTTGAGAGTGGTCTTCCTCTACTTTCTGTCTCGGTGCTACAAAAGACTTTTGTGTTATGCTATAATGGTCTTGTGCTAATATTTTTACTGAACACAGAGAATATATTGATATTAATCTTCTCTTTTAACTCCAGGGAATACGTTGACCAAAATGTCACAAAGTCAGAGGTATTCAAAGTTTCAAACAGGAACCTTTTTTTGCAAGGTTGAAAGTTGTTGATTCTCAGTGGTATCTTCATACTATAGCAACACTTTCACATTGCAGTGAGTAATTTGATTCCTTTAAACATAAAATATAGCTCTTCATGCTGCTGTAATTGTGTCGTACAGAGGAAATGTCAAGTAAATTGTAAGTATTCAGTATCTTTCTCTAAGTTTCTTTCTTGTGACAGAAAAAAGTCTCTAAAACAGCACTTACTCCATTATGGGACATGGAAACTGCTGCTAATGCTACTAAGAATAACATGCATGCATCCTTTTGTGAAATCTGATAAAAAAAAATGTCACAAGAATCAATTGAGGCTATGATCTCCCCACCAATACAACCGGAGTCATATCGATCAGTTCTGTAATAAATATGCAAACTACTCCCACGCTTCACCTTGCCTGCCTGTCTGCCCCCCCTGGGCCAAAAGAAGTGTAGGCCGATGTCTGATCCAAGTGTATGTGACTGAGAGAGTTTTTCTGCTTTTGGGATCCGGATGAGATCAAATCCTCCGTACACAAAAAGCTGCCTGCTATGTATCTGCTGTCCTCATCTACCTTGGCCTGGTAGGAGATGTTCTAGTGCCAGTAGCACGGAGGGGAAACTCCAAACACTAAATAAGCCTCATCTGCTCCCAGTGCTCAGCTGAGATTAGGAGGGGAGAGGAGTAAAGGAAGCCAACGAAAAAGGATAGGAAGTGGAGAGGAAAGGAAAGGAAAGGAAAGGAAGCCAGCAGGAAGAAAAGGAAAAGGAACCAGTATCATGAAAAAGAGGCCAGTGGAAAGAAAAGGAAGCCAACAGAAAGGAAAGGAAACCATCAGGAAGAAAAGGAGAAGAAACCGATAACTTGGAAAGGAAAGGAGAAGATTAGAGAGGAGGGAAAAATAAGGGAGTACTTTGTGAGAGGAGGTAAAAGGTAAAGAGACAAGAGGAGAACTAAGGAGAAGACCATACTTGGGTGTTAGACGGGGGAGTTCTGGCTTTTTTAGCCAATACTAAACTGCTCCACGCTTTATAACTCCCCACTTAGGAGCGACGGAGTCGACCCAGCCTCCTTCTGGAAATGACTGTCTATCTTTGCAGAGAAGCGCTTGTTTTTTGATTCCATTACCCAGGCGAGGTGTGGGGTGAGAGGGTGGCAAATGGGGGAATTTGGGAGTGCTTGGCGAGCGGGCGCATGTGGAGAAAAGCCAGTTTGGGAAGCAGCGGTGGAACCACAATCTCTGGAGTCCATTCTGTCCCTGCCGCCCTGTGATCCCCACAGCAATTAAAGCAAGGAGAGAGAGGCCACGGGAAAGTCCAAAAAAAAAAAAATGACGCCTACGTGTAGATGTACGTAACAATGTATTACAGTCTGTACATACGAAAAAAGGTGCATAAAGTGAGATTTGTTCGCCGAATCCTTGAAACAGTGGTTAAGATGGATACTTAAAACAACAAAGTGAAGAACACTTTGGGTTTTTTTGAGTAATCTCTTGACTTAACTGTGTTTACCTACCGTTTGAATACATGTGATAAGAAATATGGAAGCCCTTTGACTCGATTTTGAGGTCATACTTATTATGACAACTGTACGGCTGCAACTTAATATTATTTGAATATCTATTTAGCCTGTTAATCATTTCGAATTCAATAATTATTCATTTAGTGTCTAAAAATCATGAAAAATGGCCATCACAGTTTCCAAAAACCAAAGGTATGACATCTTCAAATCGCCAAAAATCTGCAATTTACATCAAATATACAGTTAAAAAAGAGAGACGCAGGAAAATCTCAGAAACTGAAATGAGTGAAAGTTTGCATTTTTGCTTCTTAAATGACAATAAATTGATTTGAATTTATTTGGATTTCTCACTAAAACTCTGCCATAAGAATTTGAAATAGGTGTTTTTTTTTAAACCCTGAAAAAGTTTAGGACTTGAAATAAAGAGACGATATTTAAAGCAGTTCTTAATCTGATACATTAAAATATGAAGTATTATTGAGTTGTAAATGCTTTATTGTGATTGTGGAAGCAGCATATTGCTTTATATTGCAGGGTAGGACAGAAAAAAAGGCAGTTAATGACTAATCTAATCATTTTTTTATGCTTAATTTGTAAATATTAATGTAAAACGTGCATTTTTACACTACGGTTCACTATGTGTAGATCAGTGAGAAAATCACATTTAATCAATTTTCAGCTTTGGCTATAATACAGCAAAAGAAAAATAAGTTAAATTATAAGTGAAATTATATTTATTTTGTTGATATATATCTTCAAATCAAATTCTTCTTTGTGACAAAGTTCTGTAGGACTTGGTGGTCAGATACGTCTAATTTGGGGGGTTTTTTATCTCATCTTATGCTATATTGTCTATATCAGTGTACTTTGGTTTAAATCTTTAAATCTGGTCGTGTTTATTTATCTTATGAAAACATAAATTCATGAAAGATGAACCGAAGCAACACCTACACACAACAGTCAAAACTTTCACACATTTGAACCTCCTCCAAAAGATTATAGAGAGTAAAACGGAATTTCACAAAGACACGCACCCACTGAATTCTCACTCTGTCACAAACCCACAAACACACTTACATCATTACCATAACAAGTTTGTATCTATTCTACTTTTCCCCTGGTGGATATAACTTGTAGAAGTTTCGGTATTTTGATCTCTGTGGTGTTGTATTACTCCTACACAGTCCAAAAAGAAAAAAGGAGGAAAAAAAAAATAATAACACCCTCATCTGACCAATCACAAGACAACAATAGTGAGATTGTCTGCATCCTTCATCGTAGGATGATCCTAAATACACATCACATCTCTCCTCACACCCCCAGTTTTCACTTTAAGTCCAATATCGCCACTCACTCTTTTTTCCCGTAGCTTTAAAGCAGTGCCAGTGGCCACCCACTCCAACTCTTATCCCCTCTTCTTCCCCTCTCCTCCAATGTCCATCAGTCATTGTTTCCTTCCCATCCTCCTCCTCCTCTTCTTCTCCTCTCTCTCCCCTCTCCTCCCCCCAAAACCCCTCGGCTTTGATCTTGATTTCTGACCAGGAAATATCTACCGAGGGGCCGTACAGCTACAATAACATTCAATAAAAGAACACAAGGGTGGCTGAGACCAGACCGCTGATAGCACCACGATTTATGGGCCCCGCTCACTCGTTTGCTACAACACCCGGACACACAAACGCACACACAGACATAGGTTTATATCAAGCGCATTGCCTCGTGCGCTCTCTCGTGCTACATGTGTTATGTATGAGTATCTTGTCTTGTCTCTTTCTTGGCTTAATTGTAATCGACACAGTAATAAGTAAACTTATAAACCTTTGATATGGTTCTGGTCTTGTCAGTTTCCAAAATCTGCAGTTGGTGTAACTTTTGCTTTTTACACAAACCTTTTTAAAAATACATCATATGGTCATATTTTTGTGGATATTTTTAGTTGCCTCTGTGCATTTGGAAGGTCTTTGTAGAAGCCTCCACTTTTTCCTTCTCACTGTTTTCATATAGTTATATATAGAATATAGTTTTTAAGAATCCCTGTGACTTATTTAACATTTAACTTACCACTGGTGTTACTGTGAAGTTCAACACCACAGATGTTTGTTGGCCTTTCTTTCATTCTTTGATGCTAAAAAGAAAAGTACCTAGTATGAACCTTTGCCCTTTGCAGCACTCAGTAGACCTTATAGCTTTGATATGACGGTAATTTTGTCAAATTAGGTGTTTATGTTCATCCAAATGTTCTGTCTTTGCAGGGAAACTTCACATCTGTTTGTTGTTGGCAAGATTATAGCACAGTAGTTAGGGGGGAAATTAGTTATATTAAATCTGAGGAATAAAAATACCCAGATTTAAAGATATTGATTCCTGGCACAGAATTTCTTCCATCAGTAACTTCACTGGCGATGGGAATTGAGAACCGGTTCCAGTTCACAACCGGTTCCAAATTGTCCAATCCATCAGAATCGAATGCCTCCAAGCTTATCAATTCCTCTTATCGATGCATAGGTATGTGATGTTGATGGGGGGAAAAAAAGGTGGAGCTCAACTGCGAGGGCATTGCAGCCTCCGGACCGTCTACAGCGCACACACGCAAGAGAGTTATCTTTGGCTATCTTGTAATTCTTCTTCGAAAAAAGGCCGTGGTTGCAAGCATTTTTGATTTAATGAGTAAATAATTACCTTTTTGCGAGACGAATGTGAAGTATACTGTGAACTTTCTACGCCGTTAGTCAGAGACTAACGTTAGCACAGCAGAGCAGCAACAAACGAGACCAACACACACTGCAGCATTAAACAACTTAAACCAACTCTGAGGTGAGAAACAGAAAAAAGGGTAGGAAATAAGAAGAAAAATGACTCGGTGCTCAGTCTGTTTCACTTCAAAAACCCCGTTCAACGTCTTGGACAGCGATGGTTTTCCCCAAAGCTAACGGTTCATCAGAGAGGCTGCTCTCTACTGCTGGAGACATGTTAATAACACAGCAGAGCACTCCTCCCACTCATCTTGTTATTCTCATACAGACAGGACACTGAACGATGCTTTCAAATGAATTAATTCATTAATTAATGCAGGTAACTTTTGGTTGTGGACCATATATCTTATCTACCAGAATACGTTTCATATATTCATCACCATGCAAACTCATTGATAAACAGTGGAGATGATAAAACAGTTGTGTTGACACTGAAACCATGTGTAGGCCTACTTTTTTCCCCACACAGAAAAATGTTCAAGAATCAATAAAGAATCAGACCAATAGGCAGAATCGATAATGGCATTGGTATCAATAAAATCTTAACAATTCCCATTCCTAAACTTCACTTAAATGTGCTTTTGTGCGTTTGGAGGTTCTTGTTTCTGCAGAGAAACTTTACATCTGTCATCTTGGTTGAGCTTTGTTACTTGATGCTGGAAAAATTAAAAAAAAAAAACACTTGCTTTGGCCTGAAGCAAACTACATCAAATCAAACACATGCTGGGCTGTACTTGTTGTTGTTGTTGCTGTTGTTGACACTTGTCTCAATCCCCTTTGTTCCAATGTCCATATCACCAGCCCACCGCACACTGACGCCTGTCCAAACAGGACTACAAATGGCTGCCGTCCCGCACTCTTTAACATGGTGTGGGACTGTGCACTGCTCCTCAGCCTGCTCTGGAAATCCACTGTGACCAACGTTGTCCGACCGGACAAGAAAAGACAGTATCCCCTTATACCTCGACCCTGGAGGGCTGGAACCGAGTGTGACGCCGCTACCCACAAACCAGTAGGGTATCAGCCCCATTGCGCCCACACTCCCTTGGCCAGAGCGGAGCGGCGCCGTTACGGGACACACCTCTGGGATTCGTTCCTCGTCCCGCTTGCGGTCCCGCCGCGGTTATCTGCTCAGGGCCAGGGAGCAGGGACAAGCGTGGGAGGGAGGGGTTGGACCAGAGTTGCGGGGGGGGGCAGCACCGATCCATTTTAGGACGGTGAGGGATCATCATTGTCTCCCGTCTCACCCTGTCACTTACTATTACCAAACCACTGGCTGACATCCTGTGTATTTCTGTGTGTGTGATTCCACAGAAACCGTGCTGGATGTGTGGTCTTGGCATCGAACTCGCACACGCGCACTTTACAAGCCCTGCACACACTTTCTCTTTTCTCACAAACACACACTCCGCATACACAGACACACTGTCATCACTACAGGCGCTTCTCAGCAAAACCTACACATCGGATTGTGAGTGGTACAGCTCTTCGTAGCAGACTGTGTGTGGGAGGGACAGAGCCACAGGCGCTAAGTGTCTCTATAGCCCATGTGAAATCACATGTAGGCTGCGATGAGCCTCCAACCATACCAGCCACAATCACATGGAGAAACAGAGGGAGAGGGAGCTTTAGAAGACCACCAAGGATAGCAGCATGGCACAGGATGCCTGGGCTGTCTTCATGTTAAGGCCTTTTTCTTCACTGTTCCAAAGTATTCACCACTTAAAACAGATTAAGAGCTTGGGGAATAAACAGGCCCGATGCTACGAAGTGGGGAAACACAGGAGGAGGGTTTCGGGAATTAGTGAGCAGGACGAAAGGGAAAGAAGCCTTTCAGGAGATAACGCCTCTAGAAGTAATCGGGATTGTTCCAAAATATTAAGGCACTTGTGATGAAACAGATAAATGGGTGAACAAAAAATGGGGGTAGAAAGGAGACATTTGGATCGCTTCATGAGAAAGAAGATCTTCAAAAGCTCAGTTTTGGACTCCAATTAATAGATAAGATCCTTTAGTGTTTTTCTTGTTATTCATATACGTCCCTTAACTGTTTATTTAGACTGAAGACCACCGTCCATAATATCCCCTCCGTGCATTACGTTCTGCCTCTTTCTGTTCGTTTTGGCTGGTTTCGGAGACAGAGGAGGTGGACAGTATCTGAGCTGAGGGTGATGAGTCTTTGCTACTGTGCCCCCGTCCTCTTCTTTCACATTTTCCCATCCGGCGTCTGTAGGGACATTTGTGCTAAGAGTGGGAGAAGTGCATCTGATTAGACCCCGTGCATCTGATTAGTTTCCTATGGGAAAGACTGATGTAATGGTTTGCCATTTTTGGCCTTTTATTAGTCCGGATACAAGTCAGTCAGTGCAGTCACTTCTGATATAATGGATATGATGTAGTTGACTGAAGTGGTTGCCAGTGGAAAACACTCATCACATAAATATACATGAATATCGAAGCAATAACACAAAGTCTCAGAAAAGAGAGAGAGAAAGGCCGGAGTCGTGGTGCCTCTGCTGATTCCATTATTTTGTACATCAAGACATTTCAAAGTGGATCATCGCACTCAATATCATGGCCCATTTCTCACACAGCATATAGAGAATCCTTGTTGGTTGCCAGTTTAACCCATTCTTAGAGAGTAAACTGGTCAGGGTAAAACCAGACTTAGAGAGTTAACTGGTAGCACAAAGCAGAAACGGTGTTGCTAATGTTTTTTCCTGGAGTTTAATGTACCTTGCACACTGATTTTGAAAGATGTTCAACTGTGTTTGAGGGCTGTTACATTCAAGGTTCCAGATGTCAAACTTGACAATGTTAGGTGACTGACCTAGCACCTCAGAAGACTCTAATCATCCAATCATCTGCACAAGAGATGAGCAGCTGTATAAGAAAATATCTGGTTCTTTGATTTAAAAAAAGGTCAAAGGGACAAGACTGTGCACATAAAAACGTCAATTTATTTATTCATATAGCACCAAATCACAACAGAAGTCATCTCAGGGCAGTTTTCACATAGAGCACGTCTAGACCGTACTCAACATTCCCCCATGAACAAGCACTTCGTGACAGCGGTGAGGAAAAACTCCCCTAGGTGGGCGGCCATCTGCTTTGACTGGTTGGGTTGAGAGAGAGAGAGAGACACAATAACAACAACAATAATAATAATAGAAACATGACTAATAATAATAATATCAGGCGTGGGCGTCAAGCAGTAGCAACGGGGTCTGCAGCCAAGTTCCACTGAAGCCTGCGATTCATAACCAGGCAGACCGCGACTGTGATCCATAGAAACCTGAGAGACAAGAAGGTACAAAAACTTTAAGGAGGAAAAGAACGTAAGGAGAGGTCGACTACAACTCCCAGGGAGCAATTTGGTTAATCACCAAGTTTTCAAATCACTTCACTGTCAGATTCAGGGTCAAGTTTGGTTGAAATCAGCAATGATAGTGCAGTGTTTTGTTCCCAACAGCAACAACAAAGCATTTGGAATATGGTTTCCTCTTCTTATGGTAAATAAGGCTCCTGGGTATTGTACTAATGAACGCCATTCAATATACCAAACTGATGGAGAACACGTGATTTCTCAAGAACTATGTTAGAAATAATTTAAACCAATGGCCTCAACATAAATCTATAGTATTGTTACATCATCTAGATGGTCCTCCTTCCCTTTACCAACACCTGCTATTAATGTGTCATGTGCCAGGTAAGTTTTTAGTTTCCAATAGAGAATTTGGTCTAAATTCAGATTAAGAGAATTCAATTCTGGGCACACCTGTCATGAAAACGCAAAAAAACTTCTTCAGTAACATACTTCAGTAACTATGTCAGCATCACCCTTTTGTAACGTCAGTGAACTTGCATCCCAAAGTTTTTGACTCTGGTTGTGAATTTTATGTTGAAGTCAGCACGCTCACAGAAAGACAGCGCTGTGTTATGGGATTTGACAGAAAAGGTCAAAACCGGGTCGGATCACCGCCAAAAAAAAAAAAACCCCACTGATGAAGCTGGGAGTTTGGAAGCAGCCGCACACACACTCACTCAGATCAACAAAAGAGAAAAAGACAGTCAGAAATTGAGGGGGAGGCTGAGTGAGTGAACAAAGTGGATGCTGGTGTTAATCCCTCATCGATTCAGTCATGCTTCTTTTTTTAACATTTTTTATCTGTGGGCATTGGGGACCTACAGAAAACACAGCTGTCTTTAAAATAACATTCAACTAAGTTGCCATAATGATGGTAGTGTTGATAATAGAGAACGCCACCAGCGAGCGCGGTGGGCGTTATTGTCCCTTATTGGGGCCCCCCCCCTCCACCACCCCACCCTTACTGGTTTGATTTGCACAAAAGATGTGAGAGGGAGGAAGATGATTACCATAACAAACACACACTTGCAGACGCACTCTTCCCTGGGGAAGTGTCAATCTAAGTGGGAGAGTATGTTGACATTTATAACCATATGGGGAGGGACATGGTCGCTATTTCTCAGCTGTTTAACTTCAATTAGGGAAGGAAGGAGGGGAGAAGAGGGAAGGGAGGGGAGGGGGGGGGGGGGCGAAGGAATGGGGACGACTTGTTACCGAATGGTTAAGTGGCAGCAGAATAGGCGCTAAGGGGGGAAACACATTTATGGGTGTCTCCTAAAGAGTTTGCATTGTGCCCCGGCCTTTGTGGCTTCACATTGATGGAGGACTGCTGATGGCTATAGGAGATTATGTATTGACGGAGGATGTTAATGCGGACCTGGGCCTTTTTTTTTTGCAAAGAGTGATTACACTGGCGAGGCCTCACATTGCGAGGAAGTTACATCCATTCACCTGAAAGCCAAAACAATATCTCAGACCTTTTCTTTTTTTTTTTAAGGTCAGCGTCAAGAAACGCTGCCCAGAACATCTCGAAAAATTGAGATGGTAGATCCCGACGGACCGGACCGAGAATGAAAGACAGGCAGAAGAAGAAGAAGAAGAAAAAAAAACACCAATAATAAAATGATGAGGAGGGAAAAAAGGTCCTATTGGACAGGAAATAAAGTGTGCTGTCAGTCAGTAGCCGGAGTCACGTCTCCCAGGTTATTGCTTATTGTTTACTCCCCTCTGTAAAGGTCAGAGGTCACGGCGACCACATCTATTTTTCTCTCCCGCCCACTCGCCCCATTCTTCTCCAAGCACAAGAAGGAACAAAGAGGGACGGTGGGGGCGGAGGGAGAGAGGGATGGAGGGGGGCGGGGGGGGTGTGTGTGTGGTTGGAGGACGAGTTGGTGGCGGCAGCGGCGGTAGCGGTGGCGGCGGCGGTGGTGGTGGTGGGTGAGGGGGAGTGGAATTAGAAAAAAAAAATATAGAAAGGGAGAGCAGCGATCAGACAGCGCTGATAAGGAGAGGAGGCAGGGGCGGGGTGTTGCTGTGAGCTTTTGAGGGGGCGGCGGCGGCGGCGGTGGTGGGAGGATGGTGGGGAGTGTGGTGGGTGAGGGTGGGGGGGTGATGTGTGTATTCAACTCCGGGCTGACTCCTCTTATGCTAATACAGCCAATTTCCTCTTTTATTTCATTTCTGGAGCCGAAATCTGCGATCTGCGATAAGGTTGCCGTGGCGACCGCCTGTTCCCCGGGCGGATGCGGGCAGCCGTGTGATGGAGATGTGTAAGTCGGCGGGAGCAGCAGGGAATGAATAATTTAAAACTCCACCAAACTGGAGAGATAAGAGAGAGCAGGGCTAAGGCCTCTCTCTCTCCCCCCCCCCTCTCTCTCTCTCCCCTCTCTCACACACACACACACACACACACACACTATCCCCTCGCCATCCATCTCTCTCTCACTCACCCTTCCCCACAATCCATCTCTCCACCTCACCCCTCTAACTCTCAATCCCTCCTTCCCTGCGCTCTCTTTTTTTTTTTTTTCCCTCCCTTCTCTTTCACTTTCTATTTCTCTCTCTGGACATCTAAGGCTTCATCCTCCAAAGCAAGCTGACCTCCAAGGTCAAGGGCATGATGGGTAATTGAACTGGCGGTTTGGGGCAGCTGCTGGGAATCGGGCCTACGGATGATACAGCAGAGACGAGAGCGGATGGCGGCGGTAGTGGAAGGCCCACGCGCTCACTCTCACTCCAATTCAATCTCAGCTCTTTCTCCTCCTGTTCGATTTAAACGTGATGAATTCTGAACCGCCGCCGCCGCCGCGCTCCAGCTGCCAAGTGTGCGAGCATTCAGCGAACTTCGTATACTTCAAGTTAAGCCCACTTGGCTCGTGTCATTCTTACATTAGTCTTACATTACTCCCAACAACAGCCGCTCTCCAGCGCACAATGGCCCAACACTTGAATGTAACACATGCTTGGAATAGTTGAGTGTTCCAGCTGAACGGTGCTCCTGTGTAAACACACTGAGGCTTCAACGGTGACACGTTGTCCCGAGATACGTGTGTGTGTGTGTGTGTGTTAGTCATTGGTTAGCACAGGTGTGGTAGTTTACTAGAAACAATATTCTCCTATAAAACTATTTAAAACACATGTTGCTGATTTTGTGTTCAAGTCTGTTTAGCTGTTAGATGGTGTATTTTTTTTAAATATTATTGAGAATCAACAGTGGAAACGTCAACTTAAGGCACCAGTAATGGAAAGTAACCAAGTATATTGACTCAAGTATTATACACACAGTTTCAATGTACTTGTACTTTAGTATTTCTATGAAATTTTGTACTTTTCACTCCCCCTTTACTTCTACTTTACAGCTATAGTCACTTTGCAGACAAAACATATGATCATCTAATATAATTTTTACAGAAGCGGCTGCACTAACAGTATTAAAAAGTAGTCAAAGTTATAATAGCTCCATTTCAACCAGCTAAAACTTCCAAGTGCAACATACATGTTATAATAATTCAATAATATAAAATACAGTCATTTGCCATAAAGGGTCATTCTGTATAATGAGTACTTTTACTTTTGATACCTAAGTACATTTTGCTGTTTCTACTTCTATACTTTTACTTAAGTAAATTCTTAAATGCAGAACTTTTACTTTTAAGAAAGTATTTTTTCTTTTACATTTGAGTATCTCTACTTTTAGTGAAGGGTTTGAATACTTCCTCCGCCTCTTGTTTCAACTCTTTTGCCATTTAACAATCACAGAAGGAGAAATCCACCATTGTAGAAGCAGCCAAAGGCTTTTGCCACCCACAGAAGCCCTAATATGATCAAAACCACACTGCTGATTAAATAAGGGACATAAATCAGAGTTTAAAACGTATATATCGTAAAGATTGATGAATTCATTTCAGGCACATTATCTTGGGATAATTGGAAGATGATTTAGCAAAGACAGGAAATCAGGAAGTTGATGCATGTTAAGGGCGAGTGGGGTGAACATACAGCAGTTTATCTCAACTATTAGAATAAACTCACATATATGGATGAAAACACAACAGTGTGAGAGAATCCTCAAAAAAGATTTTTTTAATTCAGAGTTTCTGGAGGCGACCATGCAGGTCACCGACTCGGCCACTCAGCTGGTTTGGGCAGCGTGTGTGTGTGCGTGTGCGTGTGTGTGTTACGTTACAAGCTCGACTCCTGTCTGTCTGGCCTGCCAACCTGTTTTCATTCCACAGCCTTAGCCGTAGCACAAGGCTTTATCTCCATGGAGATAAACCGTGGTTATAAACACCCTGCAGGTCATGTCCAGGTGAGGGGTTCACGGCGAGGTGTGGCTGGACGCCGCCCACCTCTCCCCACCACCCCCTCAAGCACCACCACCACCACCACCACCACCACCACCACAAGCTCCTTCCCTCCCTCCCTCCCTCCATGGGTGTAGGGACCTGTCCTAGAAAGACACAAGGTGGAGGGAAAATCTGAACAAAAAAGCTGATTCATAAACAAGCCACACAGGGTGCCCGCACAGGTAATCTCAGCCCAAGCGTGAAGCCTTCATCCCCATGGCGCCAGGAGGCAGCCTGCCCCCGCCAGGACGCACACACAGACACACACACACACACACAAAATAACAATGATTTTAAAAAAAAAACAATATATCCTTAACTTTTTTGGGTACATTTCACTTCCAAACTCACAAAAGTAAGCTTTTTTTTCTTTTTAAAAATGTGTTTTGTTGCACGTAAACTCTCTTAGCACCATCTTTCATCTGAAAACAAGATCTCAGCCCACATCCTCCGAGGTCTTCTTCACATCAAGGGGATCAGAAATGTGTTTTGTCTGCCAAGTGCAACATCTTACATTCCTTCATCTGACCCGTCCTACTCACACAAGAAAAAAAAAAAAATGCAGAGAAAGACACGTACGGCAGCACAGCAACAAACAAAACTAAACATCTAAACACGCAGCTTCCTTTTCTTTTCTTTTTTTTTTTTCTTGCACAAAACACCCGCAGTTCCTCCACCAGACACATGGTGGCACTACGTACTTAGTGGAGACGCTGCAGCTCGGGTTCCCTCCATCCTGCCTTGAACATGGAGTCTCACCAGGCAGAACAGGGGCAAACACACACACATACATACACACACACACACACACCTTGCAGATACTCCAGATTACATTGATAATACCAAAAATATTGGCCCATAGAAATAATACAACACAGCGATAACAGAATGCTATCTGGTTTGATCATGATACCACAACTAAACGCAAGCAGAATATCAACTCTCGCAAACAAGAAATAGGAAACTGGGCCTCACATCACTGAAATGACAAAATAAAACAAGACTGACACCCCTACTATCTGACACAAGTGAAAGCCAGTAGCTCAAAAAAGCCGCCGCCGCCGCCGCCGTCGTCGTCGTGACGCGGCGGATGGAAATTACAAGTGAATTTTTCAAGTGTAGACTCGCTAAAGTGGCGTTTCAGCTCTTCTCTCTATGTGAGGCCATGTAAATAGAGCAGTTTTTAAGAGGCTTTCAGGGGCTGCGTGTGAGCAAATATGATTTCATTAAACAGGATATGAGCTCTCTCTTTTTTTTTTTTTTTTTTTTTTTTTCTGATGACTGTTAATCTAGATTAAGGTTTGTCTGGATATTCACAAATAGACGATGGAAGAATCACGCAAATTAAACACACCCCAGCTATCAAATCTATTCAAACAGGGTCAAAATATAGAGGAATTTTTGCTCTTTATTCAAACATTATTATCTCTTTAATTAAATTATTCCCAAATTATCTCTCTGTTAAAATTGTAATCTATATAAAGGAATAATAATAACTTTAATATATTTGTTTTAAATGAGGAGATTTGCCTGCATGGGATGCACATCAATCTGTTTTCTTTCTTTTTTTTTTTTTTTGAAAGGCACTGGTAGATTTACATTTGTTTAATTATGGGAGCTTGCGATCGTCTCTATCTGAACTGCGAGTGTGGAAAAAGAATTGTAGGGCCTCAATTAAATCTGATGTTAATTAAATCTGATCTTGTTTTGTGTATTAATCAAGCGGCAATTTTAATCTAGTGAATACACAGACTGTAATAAGAAATGTGGATATAGAGGGAGAGCAAGAATTATTTTAATTTCATGCTTGTGATGAATGTTTTTTTTTTTTTTTTCATATTTTATTTAGCTGACTTGCATTAGTTCCTAATCTCCCCCCCATCCACCTCCCCACCCCCCTCACCCCACCCTTCCTCCTTTTTTTTTCTCTCTGTCTCTCTTTATGCAATCAGAGCATCAAATTCATCCACTGCTAAATGTCTGCACACATATAAAGAGAATGTGAAGCAGTTTGCATGAATAGGCCTACATTCAATGAGGTGTCTTAGAATAACTGCTGGTGAGTTATTATGTGAGGAACTCTTGTGTGGAAAAGCTTTTTAAAAAAAATGAATATTGATGTATTAAAGCTAATATTTCATTTGTCCCCCCCCCCCCTCAAAGAACGCAAAAGAAACGAGGCTTGTTTGCACGTAAGCGCTCGTATTCTTTTACTTTTTTTTATGATTTAAAAAAAAACGCTTAATTTATCGTCAACTTCATCTGAATGTGCGTCTACCTATGAGTGTCTACCCAAAGAGGCGTGTATGCGTGCGTGCGTGCATGCGTGTGTGTGTGTGTGTGTGTCAGAGTGTTAATTATGTTTACATCAGCATTGAACTGCACTCTTATCAGATGTACTATTCCTTTTTCAGAGGCAGGTTCTTGGTAGAGTGACACCAGAGATAAGTGGGAAAATTTACTCTGTGGTCAGCAACTCTTTCCACAGATACACACACACACACACACACACACACACACACACACACACTTTTTATTTCCTCTGGTTATTTTAAGCAAATGTTCCTCCTGAATGCAGAGATAGGGAGGGAAACACAACCTCTATCCAAACCACATTAGGCTAATTAACAAACTCATTTAAAGCCGGAGAAATATTGATTGCCATACATTTGGAGACGTAGAGGATGGGAGGGGGGGGGGGGGAAGGGAGGAGGAGGAGGAGGAGGAGGTAGAGGAGGAAGTCAGGAGGAAATAAATAAATAAGAGTCTGGCAGGTGTATGTAAATTGTTTGTTGGCAATGGAGAAATTTAAATTACAGTTCAATCAGAGAGGAGGAGAGAGGGGGAAGAGAGTGGTGAGCACCCTGTGATTTCCCGTCTCCACGCTTAGTTGATATTTCACTGGGTGAGGATTGAGCGCTACGGGTGCATTTCACACCCTGAATGAGAAAGGCAATCTCGCTCAGCCGACTAGAACAATAATTAGAATGGAGATTAAATAAAAATAATTAGAAAAAGTTCATCTAGTTTTGATGTATTAATTATTCCGCCCCTGCTTTATTCCAAGTCTAATTATCTGCTTCAGTGAAAATGCCAAGATTTTCTGTGAGTCATAAAAAATTACATTCATGTAATTATGTCAGCAATTTGGGGGGAAGTCAGCTAAGCAGAGCGTCGGCTCTCTACTCACCCCCCCCACCCTCCTTCCTCCTCCTCCCCCCCCCAGTTTAAAGTAAGTAACTTCTAACTACTTATAACTTATAAGTTAATACAGTCCCTTTCAAGCCAGGGGTATAAATAATAGAATGCAATGGGAGATTATTTACTCTTTAAATGAGGAGCTGCTCTCTCTGCTCTCCCAGCTCCAGACACTTCCCGCCTTCACACTCACATGCTCTGCACACCACAATGAAAACAAGACGAGTTTTTATCCATTCTTGGTCAGTAGATAATAATTTGCATATAAATGGAAATATTTATTGTGACAAAAAATAAGGAAAGGGAGATGTAGGAAGTAATATGCTCATTTTTCAAAAACTCATGGGGCCCAACTGTGATATCTGTATTTTAGGAGTCAAGCAGTTTAAAAAATAAGACGAACTGAATCTTTAAAAAAAAAAAAAAAGGAGAGAGAGAGAAAGAATAAATAAATAAATAGCGAGAGAAGAAAGGGAGAGGGGAGCCGAGGGAACCTTTTTAAGATGTTTACTACACAAATGTGTAGTCTCCAGAGAAGACAGCGTCCTGATGAAATATGAGAGATAGCTGTCGACATTCTGTACTTTTCTCCTGGCTGTGTAGATGGAGGCAGGCAGGCTGGAGGACTAAGCTGTAATGACTTCCCTTCCTCTACCTGACTCACCGGGGGAAACCAATAAAGTTACAAAAATAAACTTTACAGATGTGGAAAATGTATTACCGAGATAGGAAATAGGTGACTACACTTGAAAGGAAATCGAATATTGAAGGTGCGCCTGGAAAAAAAAAAGAAAAAAAGCGGGGTGAAAAAAAGTTAAAGTAAGAACCTTTTTAAAAAAAATGCAAATGTAAATACACTTTACATTTATTTTATTCACGACTGTAAAGTACATAAAAGTGTGACTATCTTTATCTCTATTTTTTTTTTTTTTTTTTTTTTGATAAGTCACACAAGGTGGCATGGAAATGCAAACCTTGACTTACACAGTAATCAGTTAGACCAGTCACTTTGAAATGCAGAAAATACAGAATTTCATGTTTGGAAGAATGGATTTTTGCATGAAAATACATGCTGCAGACATGTTAAATGGGCTCTCATTGAAGTCAGGTTTGTTAGTTTTGTGCCTCATCTTTTTTGAAAGTTAAATTACCATTCATAAGCACCTTTTTAAAATTGGTGAACTACAAAGCATTACAATAAGAAAGTGCACTTTCTATTGCCTTTTTTTTTTATCAACCATACTGTTTGGATTCATTAAATTATAACCAGTATGGTGCAATAACTGTGTACATTGCTGGTTGGGGGGCTCCTATAGTGGAACGAATATGCATTCAAATAAAACGTATATAAGCGTATGTACACAGTGCAGATGTGAATAGGGCGGGTGTGGGATGCATGTTAGCCTAAACTGATTGAAATCGATAGGAAACAGGAAGAGGTGTAAAGTATTACATAGTAGGTCGTTCTGGTACAGCAGAGATGTTGGCGTGCTTGCTCCCCATGTAATGGCTTCACATGAGCATACATACATATGAGGCCCCACAGCAGCGAGCCCAGCGATAAGGGCTGAAGCTCTTTTGACTTTCTATTGACTTCTTTTTAGAAACCCGGGCCGAGACTCCAGCTGTCAGCGTTCCTGTTCCCATCGTCGCAACATTGTTCAGATTTTCTTCGACGTGCATCCCAAGTTTCTTGATATTTACGTGTAAACGGCGGCGTATTTGGATCAAATTCACATGTGAATTGACAAAATTTTGTGCTAGTGTTCAGTGTTTTTTAAATGTGAACATTTCCAGGGTAAAAATGTGCAAGAATTTTAGTCTTTTCTTGTCTCTGATGCAGCATTTAGACAATCGTGGGACGTGTGAATTGAAAAAGTTTCGACAGAAGATGCAACATTTTATGATAGAATTCAGTGTTTTTAAATTTGACCATTTTCAGGCACAAAAACAGTGCAATTTTTTTCTTTTTTCTCAGAATTTGACTGATGTCTTATCTCTGAAACGGCAATTAGACACATACAAATCCAACTCTTTGTTCAGCACTACTTTAATAGTGTTGGGATCCATTTGGCCTTTAAATTAACTTAAGCAAAAAATATATAAAAGGCTTTATTTTTTGTAGGAAGTATCTTGCATCATACCACTACATCAGGGGTGTCGGACGGCACTGACATGTTGGCACGTCATTTAAAAGACCAATATCAACCTGATTCATGTATAAACTGATACCCGTCTTACCTAGAAACTTTCGATTTGATGATTGAGACGTGCGCGATCCGACTGTTACGAGGTTTTGATCAAAAAAATTTGATGTGAAAAGCATTTGTACAACAGAACTGTGTATTTCAGAGATATATTTTCTCATCCTGTGTAGCCTTGTAGTTTCTCATTTGGTTTCTTTCTTTCGGCCCTCTATCTGTCTCTTGCATCTGCTGAGGAGACACCATGTAGGAGTGGTGGTTATCAGGCCCTGATCAATGCAAGCAGGAAACATACCGATTAGAATATGAACAGACCACAGAGAGAGGAAAATATGGCCATACACAAACACACATACACACGCAAACACACACACAGGTTTACTTAAGTCACTTTTGGGGTATGTACAAGACTTATATTAATTTCCTGGAGTCTTAACCTAACCCTAACCATAACCACTACTTGCCTAAAACTAACCCTTACTGTAACCTAACCCTAACCAATGCCCCAAAAAATCAGTGTTTTACCAATTGGGGACACGTTTTTTTGCACAAGCCGTCCACAATCAATTGGTCTTGAGTCTGGTGTGTGTCCCTGTAAGTGACTTAAGTCATACACACACACACACACACACACGCACACCCACACACCCCAACACAACTGTCCAAACTGCCAAGTTTTGAGTTTGCGAGATATTTCTATTTCTATTTATACGTGTTACCAAGAAGTCCATTTCTAAAAGCTCACATTCGCGTTCACATGAGCAACTTGTGATACTGTGAGTCGCTTCTCTTGCTTTGAGAAAGCAGCGGAGTGTGTGCAGGTTTGCTCTGCATTGTGAAATAGCTGTAACATAGGTTTGGTTTATAAAGAGGTCCAAGAGCTTAACTGCATTTACACCACCAAACATTGACTTTAGGCCGGATACACAATTCATGACTGAACAAGCTTTGAAACGATAGGTTCTCTTAATTTTTTTCCTAGTTGGATTTGACACTGTGTTGTGTGTTATGATCAGCTGGGATTGAGAACCACTTAATATTGAGGTTTGTATTTCTGATTATCTGCTTTTTTTTTTTATTCATTATAAATCAATTTTCTCAGGATTTTTAGAAATTTGTTGGACAAAACTGCAATGTCAAGACATCATATTAGATTGTTGGAATGTCTGAAGTCAATTTTACAAATTTTGTAGATTCAATTGATAAATAAAAGCCAATAATGAAAATAATCATTAGTAGCAGCCCTGTAACAACACCTGACAACCAGTTGGATCTGAGGAAATCTACTTGATAAGTTGGTTTTGGGTGTCAATAGAGAACATTTAGAGAACCCCACCCAACACACTTGAAAATTAAGTTTTAGAGCACACACACACTCTTGGGTTAACAGCACATATACCAGTAACATTTGGCAAGATCTACATGAAAAGCTGGTATTAGTGAAAGCACATTTGATCACAAACTATAGGGGTTGGGTTGAGATTTGGACATATACACTGATGGCTGGTTTGGGATAAAACACATTCAACCACTTGGTTTTTTGGGAGCACACAGTTCCTATAAAAGAACTTTTTTCCACTAATATAACACCTCAGGTCTACAGACACCAGTCACCTCTGAGTCACCACCTTTAGCTTCCTTGTGGGAATGCCACAAAGTGTGCGTCGGTTTTAGTGCAAATATGTGTGCATGTGTGTACGTTAGCTATTAACCGCATTAAGATTCAGATTAAAGGGGAAAAGCAGTACAAGCCCTGGTCAGTGAGTTGTGTTGACTTACCTGCGGCCTCCTGGAGGCACTCTGCTATAAAGTCTGCTTCAGATTGTGAAGCAGGGCCAGATAAAACATGTGCTTGAGTGTGAGATATTAATAATATGGGAATGTAGGGAGAATTTATATTGGAAAATAAGGTTACACTTATGGGAGGGATGCTGTATTTATGTCTTTGTTTATGTCTCTCAATGTAGTCCAGATGTTTTTCTACCACTAAAAAGGTACACTTTGGTCTTAAAATATCAAAAGATCAATTAAATATCAAAGACCGTCTCAAAGGTCCAATAATAAAGTAGCACTACATTAATGAGGTCAGTTGATGTTTTAGGACTGTTATGCCATAATGTTATGATGTAAATACACTTAAAAATGACACAAATGAAATTTTAACTCTTTTCCACAGCCTCACTTCCCTGTTCTTGCCAAGAAACATGGCTATTATTTTCCTGCAAAATACCCATTAACAACAATCAGTGACCCCATAAATTCCCAGTTGAGCAGCCAACAAAAACACAACGCAATCAATCCAATTTCTCCCTAAAGAAAAAAAAAAAATACTGCAACAAATTACTGCCACCCATTATTATTAGCGTTGCCATTTTGACTGTTACAAACCAGAGTCCAAAGATCATATCTGAGAGTCGACTTCCTGTTGTTGGAGCGGGTATTCTGTTTTCTGTTGTTATTGTTTCTGCAAAGCAATCTTTTTGCATATCCGGATTAGGAGGCACATAAAACCTAAAAGTGCCTCCGCCAGAGAGTTTTA
The DNA here is from genome assembly GCF_910596095.1 of Thunnus maccoyii. NCBI lineage: Eukaryota > Metazoa > Chordata > Actinopteri > Scombriformes > Scombridae > Thunnus > Thunnus maccoyii. Next base: position 20,596,753 of record NC_056555.1, on the reverse strand, counting down.
TGACAGATTTCTGACTTGAGAAAGAGTCATGATGGCGAAGAGTGTTTGCTTTAGATTGCTATTTAAGGCCAGTTGTCTTTGGCCAACAGAAGGCGCCAAGTGGGGGGGATTGAAAAGAGGGCCTATCAATTACTGACCTCAATGGTCAACCTCCCGACTCATTTGGACTCCCATTTTCTATCCATACACACACACACATACACACACACACACACACACAGCCACAGGTTAAGTCTGGGGTTTTGGAAGGATCCCAGGGTGAACATTAATTTCTTAATGCATTTTGGATCCCATGGGGGCTGTCCTCAAGAGTAGGCCACACGGGACCACTCTGCCAACTCTCATAATAGGATTGAGTGACTGTGTAGTATGTGATGCAAGTGTGTGTGTGTGTGTGTGTGTTTAGGACTTCACATCTTTGCAGTTAAAATGTTTGACACCAAGAGAATGCCAGTATAAACAACACTTTCTTTAATAATTCTCTACGTTTTCCTCTTTCAATTGTTCCCTTTTTCCCTTACCTTCTTGATAGTATCGTGTTAGTGGGTGGTTAACATCTACGCTGTGCAAAGAAAAATAAAGCCGTCATTAATTAGCAAGGTTGAGTTCCTTCTCTCAGAGGTTTGTTATTGCTATGTCTGAAGCGGGGAAGGAGACTGGCAGCTAATTGATCAACAGGCTCTCTGGGACTCGGTAATGATAATCAATATTGACACATGTTTTCTGCCCTCACCATAACTCATAAACATCCCAACGCAGGCAGCCGCACAACAGGCTGGGTATGTGTACGCCTGCGGCAGCCAAACAAAAACAACCAGCATGTTCAAATTTAGACTGGAGATGAAATGGAAAATGTCTGCTCAGACTAGTGTTTGGCTGCTGCGGGTTTCAGGGGGATGATTCTTGATACTCGTCATTTTAGATTAAAACTACAGATTGAACTGTTTTAACCATTATCAAAAACTCCCACTTACTTTTTATTCTTATTAGTAGGCCAAAGACTCACTAAATGTGTGACTATGACTACCATTGCAGCAAGTTCATGAGACTGTCAACCCAAGTCAGAATTATTCATATATGACAATTTCAAACTGCTAAACCAACATTTGAGAAAAAGGTTAAAAAAAGTGAAACAATCCGATCACAACTAAGCTTTTGACAGTTCAATGCTTTGCCTGTTGATGGGGGCTTTTAGTTTTAGATCTGGTCTAAATTAGAGCTAAACCAATAAATATATTGGTCAAATAATGACCAATATATTGGGTCACATGACCAAGAAACACAAACCCAATATATTGGTTTTGGTGTATAAATTTCAGCACAGAAATACTGTATATGTTTGATGTCCAGCACTGAAAAAACTGTTTTTTCAAGTGTAAAATGTTCCTCTCACTATATAAATTTTATTTTGTAAGTCTTAAAAAAAACAAATTTAAGGCACATACTGTATCAAAGATGCTAGTGTATGTTAGGTGTTTGAATCCTTGTGCAAATATCCAAAAACTTAGAGACATGAACATCAAGAAACCTGTAAATTCAAATATAAAGGTATATCAGCAACACACAATTGGCAGCTTTTGTCTCCAAAAACGATTCAGCTTTTCCAAAAGCGACAACATAATATGGCACCACTTTTGGAAGCAGAAGGTCGAGGTCTTGGTGGCACAAGGGGGCGATGATGGAAAAAAGAACATTTGGGTCACTGGGCGATTACCAACTCTCTCCATCACAATAAATGGACTCACACATACTTCCCCCCTCAATTAATGCATTAGAGGGGTCAGGGGTTATGTAAGCACCGTCCTCTCTGCCAGAACTGGGTGGAGAGTTATAATCCCGGAAGTGTGGTGCTCAAACCCGATTGGTTGTACATGAATGTTTAGCTTATATGTCAAAACCGAGCAGGGGAGTGCGAGGAGAAAACGCTGCAACTGGGGTGTGTTTTGGTGGTTGAAATGTATTGAAAACTTCAAAATATACATAAAATTTCACTTTAAATATAGAGAAAGGAATGAATTTTGACAGAGAGAAATAACCTTGACACGTCGCCCAGTTGACACAGCCTCCCATTGAGGCCGACTTTAAAAGCTTCCTTAACATTACCACCGCTATAAAATGTTCTTGTTCATGATAAATCACCCCAAACTGTCGGCTACTTCTCCCAGGAGAAACAGTGAAGGATACATTACATGTCTGACCTGTACATCCAGTAATAATCCCAGAAGCTTAACAGAAAATTGTAAGTAACTGAAGTTGTGTTTGGATAGAGGCCCTTAACAGGAGGAAGGCAACACAAACTCACGCACCGTACCACATACAGAAGCCCTTACTGTTTATTTATTCAAATAGCGCCATGAATGGTGTATTATGATGGCTTTCATCTGTCAGGTAAAGGTGTAACACTTTTTTCCTCTCTCCCTTTCTCTCCCTCTGTGTTTCTATTAAGGGATAAGCGAGAGCGCCGTCATTCGTTGCGCCTCGGGCCAAATTCCACATTTACGCTCATACACACACACACACACTCACACTCACAAAAGCTCACACACTTCACTAGTTTAAGCTTTCTAGGAAATGTGAGTTGACCCCTCCTTTCCTCACTACACCTTCCTGTAAAGAGACAAAGAGAAGTCAAGCCTGTGATACTTTGTGTAGTAAAAAAAAAAGTTTGCATGTCCTGTGGTCATTTTTGTTTCCGACAGCTTTACAATGAGCTGTTGACCAATAATTCATGAGACAGTGTACATATTGGTGGAGGCTCCACCTCCCGTCCACATGTTTGGTATTCATTACTTTTTCATCTAGCAGAACAGTTAGAAATGGGGGTTTGGTTCGTACTCTCACTCCCTCGATCAATCAGCAAACAGACAGTTGTTTGTTTAGATTTATTTGTGGAACTATAATGTTGTGTAGCTCTAAAGTTTGAAGCTAATTGCCTTGATTAAATATTCAACTATTTAAGTTTTCCTTCATTTATAAATGTTTTTATAACTGTTGTAATTTTGCTCTGACTTCCATTGGACTTAGTGACTGTGAGGAGTTGCTTATGTATTATCTTTTACACAAAACACAGTAATTATATATCATATTGACTGATTATAAGAGAATATTTTATTCTGGAAATTACATTTAAAAAAAAAAAAAGTGGCGGTTGTCTTATATTCAAGGACTCACGTGTTCACAACATACCTGTAACATCGGCTCCTACAGACAGTGTTGCATTATGGCTTGTTTGTAGCCTTATTGCTATGCTAGCAAACATATTATTTATTGTTAATCTTTTAGAGTCAGTCAACAGTAAAAGTGTTATAATGGCTCAGTTCAACTTACAGGATCACTGTAAAAAGGAGTCACTAACTTCTTCTGATGTTTTTATTGTGGAAACAAACCTGTGTCCAAATCATCTGTTAAGTAGCTGAGAATTACTGCTGTCACAGATCATAAAACAGACAGTCTGGAAAATGCTAACCGCTGGAAAAAAATAACTTTGATTGCTCCTAAGAGCCTGACTGGAGTGAGTATGACTGAAGCTACACAAATGTGATGATTTATGTTCTGTTTTTAAATTCTTCCGAAAAACAGGTTTCAGAAAAGTGGGGGGTCGTCTTACATTCAGGGCATCATGGTAATATTTATATAATTGGTATAATTGTATTTCTTAAATACATATCAGTTGGTCGCTAATGAAAACAACGCTGAGACATTTATTGCTGCTGCAAGGAATTGTATCTGGCAACGTCTGGTTTCCTTTCATAGAGGATAATGTTGTGTTTTCATGCCAAATGGAGAATGCTGTGAGTAAGGAACCATGTTTCCATGGCTTTTTTTGAGAATTTGTCCAGGAACAATTACTTATACTTCAGTTAAATTAGTTAACAACCTTCTCATTAGAAGTAATAACAATTAAAACCTTATTTTAAAACTAACTCTTCTCCACTGCAACCCCTAGAAGACTCATTTTTCTTATGCTAGAGTGTAACATGATCTCTCTCTGTGTATTGCAGTCCTTCTCACTGCCATCTGTGGGCACCACTGTAAGGTTTCCTCACACAGCTTTGACTCGGTAACTGCAGGAGTTTAATGCTGGCCTAAATTTCTCATGTGACAGCTCTGCTTAATTCATGTTTGCTCTCTAGACTTGTATTATAAATGTATCAGTGGTCTGCAGGACAAAGAGAATTTAAGTAGAGTTCAGATTGTCAAACAGGCTCAGTGCAACTTTAGAAATATTAATTATCAACCACAGGTTTAACTAAATTCCAAATCTTGTCATGCAAACAAGGAATATATTTGATAATCAGAGTGAAATGTTCAGACATAACATGAGAAGCACAACTGAAGCTGATACTGAACCTGAAACTGTAAGAAAAGAAGGCACGTTGCACTCCATCACCACCAGTCAATCATTCACCAATGATACCAGTTAAAAACCTCCCTAAAGCACTATTTACATTCCCTTGTATGAGTGTGTGTGTGCGTGCATATGTGTTTACAAGGGTAGTTGAGGCCATGTTATATTAAGTTTTAAGGGAGTGTGTGTGAAGGGGGGTGGAAGGGGGGGGTTACACACACAGGGACAGAGTCTCTTTCTCAGTGGCGATACTTTGAAGTCGGGGCAGTTCTCTCTTTGAGGTGGTCTATCCCTCGTTCTCAACAGCGTTAATCATGCGTGAAGAGAACATGCTCGCTCTGTGGTCGACCGGGCATCGCTACTGATGGCTTCCCTCAGTCTCCGTGTGGGATGGAGGGGTTCCAGCGCTGATTAGCATTGCCATGGGCTAATGCACTAAAAAGAAAGCGCAACAAATAAATATAAGGGGTCAACCAGTTCAACCGTAGCTACAAAGGTAGAAGGGTTGAAGGCAATTGAAATTTGCAATGAGGAAGAAGGGTTTTTTTTTTTCTTTACCAGCCAATAGGGGAAAACTCTGCTGCAGATCACTTCTAGGGATAGTGAAATCATACAATATAGTGAACTGTATGGCCAAAAGTTTGTGAACACTTATTGGTTTGGGCTAGGCCATATAGTTCCAATTAAAATAAACATTATTTCCACATCATACTATGTCTATACACATGCCATTTCATCTCCAGTCTCATATCTGGAAGAAAAATCTAAACTTACACTTTGGCACATATATATGCGTATCTGTTGGCCAAATAGCAAAACTGATTGCAACTTTCTTTGTTTACCTGGACTGCATGCGAATCATGGTTGTTCCCGCTCCAGCTCAGAGAGTGTGAAACTATTTGGTAACTGCTAAAAACGCCAGAAGAAGAATAAGTCATGCACATTAGCTCTGGCAGTGTAGTTTCAACAATAAAAAAAAGTTTTAGCTCACATTGCTAACAACTATCTATGAGCTAACACAAACACATGGATCACTCAACAGGGATGGACCACAGGGGAGACAAAAAGTTAACTTTATGGGCTCACACTCATGCCAAAAACCACATGTAGTACGTTCAGGTAATGTAGTATATATCTTGGAGAGATGGATGCATTCACACATTTCAACATTAGACTAAAATGTGTTTGGGATTTCAGTCTTTCGCAAACGCTTCTTCGATGCATTTACTCTTGGGTTGTTTTAATATTGGACAGCTATCCAATCTTCCCAAGTCACATAGAGTAGCTAAGTTTAAATGGGGTCTATGATATTGTAGACAATTGCGTACTTCCAACTGTTTGGAGAGGGCTCTTTCCTGTTTTAAAGTGAGTCCACAAAGCTGTGGTTATTTGAGGTATGGAAGAACTTGACCGGCCTGTGCAGGGCCTTGACCTCTATCCCATCCAGCACCTTTGGGAGCCAGGTTTCCAAAATCTTTTTGGAAAGCCTCACCAGAAGACTGGAAGCTTTTATAGCAGCATATGCTTTTGAAATGAGATGTTGAACATTCAGAAATGGATGTAACTATTTGGCATCCACTCACTTTGTTCGGGTATCCACATACTTTTGTCTTTATACTGTATATTTAACACAAACAATTACCTGCACGTATCAATAATTGCGTTGGAAGAAAGAGTTTTCGATGGGTCGGTGAAAGAAGTGTAAGCGACTGCAAAGCCTAAGGAAAAGATAGCACAGAGCGAAAGAGCAAGAGAGAGGAAATGGGGTAGGAGGACTTTGAGCTGGGGGAGGCACAGACAGTTGAGTCATATTTCAGGCTTGATTGGAACTGACAAAGTGTTATTGGAGGACTCAGTCCCCACAGCATTGTTTGCTTTAGAAAGTCAGGGCCAGATTTATTATGACTGAAAAACATTAGAGAGATCGGAAGTGGGGACAGCGCAGGGAGCACGGCATGTCTGTCTGCACACACAGAGAAAGAACTTTAGTGGGCTCATATGGAGATGTATTAGGCCAGATCTGACATTTTATGCCGTTCATAAAAAAGATTTAAAAGTCTGGTGCTGAAAACGCTAATGCAGTCAAAAGAATGACAGAATATTACCAATATAAACCTGTCAGTGCCCAGAGTCTGTAGTTCTCCATTAGTTCACTCATGGAGACAAATGGCTGCCATTTGCCACGTTTAGTGTTATAGCTGCTGGGGTTGAGGGGCTGAGGAGACAGATAAGCTCATGAGTATATACTCTTTTTATCTTTTCACAAAGCCCACAGTCCCTCTGTAGCCTCCAAATCTGGACTTGGCTGAAGTAGCAGCAATGATCAAACCCTGAATGGTGTTAATGTTCGGTTTACAATTAGTGAGCTCAGGAAGTTGCTGGTTTAAATCCAGGAAGTAACAGCAAAAAAAAAATGGTAAAGTGCACAAAAACTGCATTTTTTTTTTAGAGATTTTCTAGAGGGACAAAGTGTGTAGTCACCATGTAAGGAGCTGGTCCGACCATTGGGTGTTTTTTTGGGGTTCAGTTTCTTGCTAAAGGACACTTTGACAAGGACAGGAACCAACAACCATCTTCTTCTTCATCAAGAAACCTAGAGCAAGGTACTCAAAGGGTAGATGGAGTTGGGAGTTCTATGGAGGCCACAAACCATAACTTGTAGGAGGAGGGAGAGTTGTACTATTAAAATCAAAAGACGAGCAACACTAGTTTTCAGAGTTTGTCTAAAAAAGTCATGTTTGCTTGGTTCATCCACAATCACAGACTCTTTTTTTTCCACTTCTAGCTGTAGTGGACATGTGGATAGTTTTAGATTTATCTACTGGGGTTTCCACAGTTTCTACCGGAATTAGGTTCTACTCACTTTATTGTCCCCTCAAGGCTAATTTGCCTTGAAGCAACCATTAAAAATACAATAGATTATATAAAGCACCAGTCAAAAGTTTGGACACACTCTCTTATTCAAGTGAAGGGGAAGGATTGTCCAAACTTTTGACTGGTACTGTATATATATAAAGAAATGTAAAATATACACAGGGTGCTCCACAGCAAGGTCTGTAGAGTAACTTGTTTCTAGAAGGACACACATGCTGTTCATTTTATGAAAACGTCATTTCTCAATGCTTTGCACAGCACAATGAAATCCCACCTAACTCCATTGTACTGTATGGGGTGGCAAAAGAAGTTTCAGAGCTTCATACCTTGCAATTTTGACTCAAAAGCACATAAAACGGGAGCTATGTGCATAGCTAGATACCACTAGGGAGAAGCTGGAAAATGCTAAACCATTTGCAAACATTTCTATAATGATAATCAATATTAAAGTTATAATATCTTGGCTTCTCGAATGTTTAACCCCTAATTTCCCCGAGTAAAGCTTCCTGGAGATGTTAATGTACTGTATATGAAAGTGTAATGGATATAAAGCTGTTGCTGGAAAAAGTGCATGTTGCTCGCTCAACTTTCCCTGTATAAATAAAGCTTAAAATAAAAAGTTAACACAGCCAGAAAAACAATGGCAGCCAGAGTAGGGCGCTCTCATCCTGGCCGGCGCTCACACATGTTTTGATAGTTAATGGACAGTGTGGAGAGACTAAGCTCACTGTATTTGAGTAACCTCTGCCTGACCCCCCTCCCCACTACGCCCCCTCCTCGCACACTGGGACAGTGAGCGACAGCAAAAAAAAAAAGAGGTAGGAGAAAGAGGAAAAAGAGGGAGGCGGCGGGGCCACGGCGGTGCATTCGGGTCCTAAATGAATGAAGGCTCTGGCTGGTCATTGCCTCTGTTGTGTTTGGCATGGATCTGTCCACAGAGTGCGGTGGCACAGACGGCTAAAATCAGCTGACTGCTGCAGAGTGTGCGTTTGATGCCTGGATGTTTGTTAGTGTAATGATTTAATCAGACTTAATAATTTTAACAGAAACAGCAAAAAAAAAAATTTTTTTAAAAAATGCACACGAAACATTTTTTAAAGTTTCATCCTGTGAAAACAAATAAATACATTAGAGCTGAAATGATTTAATAAGTTAATTCATTAGTTGATTGACAGAAAACTAACATTAGGAACTAACTAACTATAAAAATGCTTCACACTCTTAGTTTCCAGCCTCTCAGATGTGGCTGCTTTTCTTTATATGATGGTAAATTTAATATCTCTGTTGGTGAAGCAATATAAGACACTGGAAGAGATTTGCTCACATTCTTTTGACCAAATTATTCATTTATGAGTCAAGAAAATAATAGTCCGATGAATTATTAATGAAAATAATATAGTTATTTGAAGATCTGAAACGTATTTTAAACATGAGACACCACATGCATCCTCGAGGTCTGGATTTCTTATTGGCAGACCTTCACGCAGTCACACATCTAGCAGTGATGGAGCTGCTGTCTGTCAACAGCTGACGAGCAAAAAAAATGAAGAATGAAAGGCGAACTAAAAGTGAATACTGATAGATAAATCAAAGACTGAGCGGAAGAGGTGATTAAAGGCACAAAGTAGACGGAGATGGGGTGATCGGAGGAGAGAGAGCGAGTGTGGGAGGGAAAGACTGAGCTAAAGAGAGAGAGAGAGAGAGAGAAAGGGAGACTGGCTGGCAGATGCGAGCAACCCGGCTGTGGCATAGTGCAAAAGCTCTTTTTTGCAGGAGAGAAATCCAGCGGGTCCTGAGCAGGTGGTGAGAGCGCCAAGAACTGAGCTGCCTGACAGATGACACAGAGAGAGAGAGAGAGAGAGAGAGAGAGAGAAAACGAGGCAGGCAGCGAGGTGAGGTGAGGAGAAAGGGAGAGAGAGAGAAAAAAGACGGCAGGGTTTCTCAAACACTTTTTCGGTTTACAGACCCACAGAGACACCGGTTTGATAAGATTTCATTATCTTCTAATAATTCAGCTCTGTGACTGTTATAATTCTTATTTGGATCATTTGTTGATGCTGAGTGATCAGTTATGAAATCACTCTTGTTCATAGACTTTTTTTTTTTTTTTTTTTTTTTTCAAGGAAAGGGTTCAACCAAAGTGTCACCGATTCATAACATAACAGTCGTTTTCAAAGTCCCCCCCCCCCCCTAAGGAATCCGGTCATATCCGTACACCCTCCTATCCTCTCTCTCTCTCCCACCGCCTCCGTGTCCCCTCTAAGCAACACCGAGGGTGGGGTCTGGTTTTTTTGGGGGAGATAAGTTCATGGTCTGATCCCGCGTGAGGGTTCCCTGGCCGGGTCACGGGATCGTGTCGGGGTCGGCGTGGATGTGCTGATCTGGGGGCGATTAGCCTAATACGATTAACCGTGATATGACACGCTAGCAGAGCCAGGTGTTAGCTGGGGAGCCATAAATGTCGGCTAAAGGGGATCGTGGCCTGATACGTTTTAAGGACAGAGGTAGAAACTGGAGTTTAGGGGTTTAGGAGTTTATTGAATCTGTTTTTTTTTTTTTTCAAACTGGAATGAGGAATTTCTCTGTGCCAGACATACGGTGCAGTACAGTTCAGTACAGTAGGCCAGGGGCACAAAGATTACAATGAGGGTTCATCGTATTTATTACAAGAAATGCAGTCAGTGTGGAAATCTCAGTAACTGTACAGTGTAGAACCCAGATATTGTACAATATCAGAACAATTCCTATAACACCCACTCTTTCGGGTTGTGACCCCTTAAAGTGAAGCAGTATCGAAGCAGACTCTCGTCACAGATCGTCTACGAGTCAAAAGCCAGTCAGACAAAATGAAAATGAGAACCTTCACAGACATGTTTTTAAGGTTTTTCTGGGACACAAAACAAACAAAAAGCAAATCTGAGAAAGATGCTGAGCAAGAGAGAGAGAGGGAGAGACAGAGAGACGGAGCAGATGAGGACTCTTTGTTCGACCTTTGACCTTGGGCGTAGGTCCAGGCTGGTCCAGACGGGCAAACAGACGCTGTTGGTTCTGGCCGTGGACACCGGCTGTGATATATGTTTTCCTGGAACCAGAGAGAAGGAAGTCAGGGCTTTTAAAATATAGCGGATATCTTTTACTTTTAATATATGGGAGTTTGGAGTGTCTGCACGAACTGCGCTCAAAGACTTTTTCGACCAAAATGCTTTGCGGTGGACACTGCACTTATGAGGCTATAAGTTAAGTCAATAACAGCTGGTGACTGCTGTTTCAAGTCCTGTTTTTTCTTTAAACCCCTGATCTTATAGACGGACGCTGTGTGTATGTGTGTGTGTGTGCAGTATGTGTGTGTGTGGATGGGAACGGTAAAACATATGTCAGTCAGGTGATGCAGGTGTTGTATCCGTCTCTCCTGTACCGGCCATCAGCACAAAGAACTGAGCTTTGTGCCCTAAACACTCGGGTTACTTCAACTTTAACCTGTAGAGAAACCAGTCGGAGTGTGAGGGGGGACGGGGTTCGGTTACCTGTAAAAGACAATGGGAATGATCAGCACCCCGGTTACTCTTCCCTCTGGATTCGTTCCTTTTTTATCCAGATACTGTGCATGTTTTAAGTGACTTTCTGACAAGTCAACTGAATAAAATGTGCTTATATAGTTAATGCTTTGACAAGAATACACGATTATTTAAGTACCAGTCATTTTCATACCATCCTAGAGCACGAGTTTACCAAGCAATCCTTGGAGTTTTCTGCCGGAGCCGACCAACCGTGTCTCCATCTCAATTACCTTCAAAGGCAAAGTTTTTTGTCGGCATAGAAACTGCAGTTCAAGGTTAGTGAAAGATCCCGGTTTTGATTAAATGTCAATAAAACTCATCTTTTCTTGTGCTTAAACCGAGACTGCAATCATTCCTTAACCTCTAAGTGCTGTGAGTGACTAAACCATCAAGAAGTTTATCAATGCTGTAGTCGTTAGGATCAGATATCATCATCATATTGCAAGATCAGTTATTTTGGCGGAAAACAAATGAAATGCGTCATCAGTGGATATCTTTCTGGAGTTCTCAGTATCAGCATTTTACAACTTGCCAGATAGGTAAAGTAACATTTCCTCATTATGTTAACAGAAAATACAGTCAGAGTGGCCTTTATGTAAATGTATTTGTAGTATACAAGGTAATTTCTAGGAGATGGAGTTCGGCAGTGGTATGTAACAGGAAGTAGCAACAAGACATGAGTGCTTTGTCTACAGGAGAAGCTGCAGAAGCCTCGATGTAATTGATTATTGAAAGAATCTATTTCCAATCAGCCTTTATTAAACTGTAAGACCTCACAATATGTACATTATAAAAACAATACATAAGGATGATGCACTCAAACTTAAACCCTTAACTGAAAAAATGGAAAAAACTACAAAAATCTTACAGTAAACTATACTTCCCTCATTTGATCAATTCCAACTAGTGCTGCAATGCTTCCACAAAGTCCCTCCTGTTGGAACACCTGGCTGTTTAAGGTGGCTCCTCAAGGACCTTAAGGTCCATGCGCCGAACCTGGAGCTTCCTTAGCTCGAGCCCCGGGGCCACCCCCGCCTTTTGTCCCCGGGACGGCGGCGCCGCTCAGGTTCCTCGCTCCGATTCCCAATTCCGTAAGAGAACACCTCAACTACACGGGGTCCAAGGAGTGGTCACGACCACAAGTGCATGTGAATGCATGCATTTCTGTGTGTTCTTAATTGTGTGTTCGTTTTCTGTGCTCTTAATTGAGTGACGGGGTGGATGTCCATGCGCTGCAGCTGAATGGAGCTGAATAGTGCACCTGCATCATTGTTAGAAGTGCACTGCCCCGACCCTTCACCCCTGACCTTTGGCCTGTAACTGTAAACCTGGAAAGTACAGCAGGGATGTACTAGACCTCCCGATGTAAGGGACACATTGTGCGCACATATGTGGACTCACATTGTGTCCGTATCAGGGTTTGCATGAGAGCGTGTGTTCTAGGTGTGTGGTTGGGTCATCTGTGGATTCTGTTTACCTTGAAACTTCAAGGTAGCGCTTGTTGATTGAAAACACAAAACTTCCTACATGAGCGAACAATAGTTGGAGTCCCAAGTCCAGAGTTCAAACAAAGAGCCCAGGAAGTGTACAAAAGCCTGTTTGGCAGCTCGGAACATGTGAAGCCAGCTGTGAAGGACATTAGGCTGTGACGGCAAACCCTGTGAGAATTACATCGAACAGTATGTTTGAGATGAGAACGCCGAGACAAACTCCCTGCCTGGCCCCAGCTGTCCCTTTAAGAGCCGGGTTATTACTGGCTTTATTGTTATTACTGCCTGTTTTTTAAAGGGGCAGGCGAGCCAAGGGAGTAATCCACCCGTCAGCACTCACATTAATGGCCTAATTGGTCTCTTCTCTCCCAGTCAAAACGCCGGCTTCAGCGCCACGGAAATGCTAAGCCCTCAGAGCCCCTCGCGCTTAAATACCCAAGAAATGCATGATGTCTCTGCAAAGTGGAGCCGTCACTACCCCTTCTCTCTTTCTCTCTCTCATTCACATTGTTGTCATTCCTGATGTTTTTCTCTTTTTTTTTTCCTGTTTCCCTCCATCATGCTGTGTGTCATTTGTGGCACCCACTCGAAGTCGACTTCAACCTCCAGGCTTAAAGTGGGAAATGTGTTGTCAACCAAAAGGCTAGTAATGATACAGGACGTGAATTTAACATAAAATATATGATTATTGGAGAGAATTTATATACTTTCTGAACAACTTGATGTGTCACCAAGGGATGTTGCAAGTATCCTAGGCTGTTTGCAGTTGTTTACCTGCTAAGTTGACTCGCTCTGCAGGACCATCGTGGCTTCATAGTTAAAATTCACCGGGAAAGATTTTGAAGTAAAAAAATACCAGTTGATTAACTGATTTATTCAAACAACAGGAAAGGTCTTTACTTCAGCAAATATGCCAGCAGCTGTTGGTTTCGGCTTCTCAAATGTGAGGATTTGCAGCTTTTCTCTGTTTTTATATCATTGTAATTTAACTCTCAAGGTTTTTAAATTGTCACTGGGACAAAACAATCAATAAAAAACATCTCCCTGAAGTTCTTATGGGACATTTTACACACACTATTTCTTGACATTTGATCAATTATTTGTTGCACCACGTTGAGATATGATCATATTTTATTATCAGTGCACAAAATTATTGTAGCCAATATTAATAAAAGCTTAAAAATGAGTTATACAAGTACTTTGTTTTGCATATTCAAAGAGTTTTGTGTGACGCAGTGCAAACAAGTGGAACACATGGGCTGCAACTAACTGATTGTCTTCTACATAAAATGTCAAAATAACGGCAAATAGACGATGATGTCTTCAAATTGCTATTTTGTTCGACCAACGGTACGTAACACAGTGATATTCAGTTTAAAATGAGTAAACCAGATGTCATTTTTGACTTGATAAATGACTAAAAAGCATCATTCAGTTATTGAAATGATTACCATCAATCGGGCGGTTTATTTACATAGATTAGTCACTTTTTCATTTTATAACTATTTTACTGTGTTTTTAAGATCGGTCAGATTACATTTTTACCTTTTTCCATTTGGGAAAAAAAATATAGTATTCTCAGTATCATAATACTGATTTCAATCTGTTGTACTATCTGAAATTACAGGGCTATGACTGTGTCTGGTGGCGAACTGGTATTCTTTGCTCACCGGGTAACAAATAAATCCAAACTTTTAATGCGAAATCCAAACAAAAACTGGACTCATCATCATCATCGTTGGATCTGCTGCCTCGCTTGTCTCTTTGTCAACCGTCGGTATAATCGCATCACACACAAGCCTGGTTGGTGAATATGAGTCTGTCATGTGCATTTTTACTGATGCCACTTCACATGATTTCTAGGTATTGAAGTTCGGATCTTTCATTCTTGCTCTCGCTGCCAATTCGAGCCAGCGGCGTTTGCGGCTTTAATACACCTTCACTCCCCGCAACCGCTGACAGCCGGGGACTTGAGTGGAGCAGTTTTTAGGTGTTAATGCCTTGCTTGAGGGCACTATAGCAGGAGGGTTATTCATTGGAAGAGTGACATCAGAACCCTCCGCTTCAACTCTCCCAACTCGGCGTCCCTTACCAATTTTCTGTTTCCCAAATTTGCCTCAAGCTTCCCAGTCTGTCCTTGCAGGGAGAGAGTTTCCCCTTGATAGATGATGTAACAGAACTTTGAGTCGATGCTACGTCGCTCGCAGAGCGAACCTCCATTCTTTAACATCTCTATCCGCCGTCACCCTCGTGTTCTGACACCAATTAAAACACCACTTTCGGTTTGTTAGCACCAGCTAACACGTCTATAAATGATATTGTGGTTTTTGTTCCAAGCACAACCAAAGTTTATGGAAACATGTCACCACGTCCCTTTTTTTTGGCAACACCCTCAGACTTTATCCACTGTAATCTAATTGTTTAGATGGCAAGCATAATTTCTAAATGCTCTAAGTGTCAATCCGGGGAGCTTTCCATCGCCTCGTGTTCCCCAGCGAGTCGTGCGCGGAGAGGTCAGCCACAGTGTGAACGCAGTTATCTGCAGACTGGGGGTTAGCCAGCTAAATGAAGAGATTAGTACAACGTGAACCGCCACAGGTGGATGCAGTTATCCTATCATTTCCTAAACTTAATTAAATCAGCAACAGAGTGAGAACGAGGAGGACAGTGAAAAGAAAAAAGCCAAAGAGGTGGGAGCGATTGACGCCTATCTACGTGGCCATCGACATTACTGGCTACTCGGTAGTTTAATTTTCAATTTAGCCCCTTTCTCCTGCTCCCCTTCTACCAGCTGGGAAAGTTGCATACACACATACACACACACACACACACTCACGTATACCATGCTCCCTTGCCAGATCAACCAACATGGGAGGTTAGGGGTTCGAGGCTGGAGGTTGGAGAGGTGAGGGAGTAGAGCTCAGTTGGCAGTTTAGAAGGGGTTTTTTTGTGTGTGTATGTGTGTGTGTGTGTTCGGGAGGTGGAGTTTTGGGGAGAGCTCATGTGTTAGTGTAACTGAAGCTGTCATCCTGCCCCAGGGTCACCTCCCCAAAGCACGCCGGCTGTCTCTTTTAATAGACTAAACACATATGTCTCTCTATACCAACACATGATGAGGAGAAAAAGGGGGAAGGGGAGGTGGGTGGAGGGTGTGGATTGACTTCATAATTGGCCTGTCACAATTTTTCTAATGGTTAATGGAAATTGACAAAAAATACTTGATGTTGCCATACGGGCCTCATGTCACACTGCTGCGCTTTGATGAGCAGAAGCTGCAGCTACTTTCTGTCATTTGTCATCCGAATGCATCAGAAACAACAATCGGTTAATGACTGAAACCAAGAGATGCTTTTTTCTTTTTTCTTTTTTTTTTTGGTTAACACATTCAGTGACTGGTACTTATACAGTATAATGTGCATAATGAGACAACTAATAGGAAAAATAAACCCACTTATATTGATTGCGGTATGGTGGCTCATTCTGTGTTCAAATGCAGAACGTGTAGGAGGTGGACTCAACATTTACTGAAATGATCCTAATAATATCATAATAATTATCTATGTTAATAATTTAATTAAAATTCCTTTTTAATGAGTGCAGTTTTATGCTTTTAAGTGAGACAGTATTCATGTTAAGGTTTGGGGTTTACTGATTTAAAACATTTCAACATTAAATTATGTAGTCTTGTTTTTTATATAAGCAATGGTTTAATGACTGTTATCTCTATGAAATCAAAAACATTACACTATTCTACGTGGAGCAAATGTATTAATTCAGGGGTTGCATGCTTGACCTATAGCTTATCACTCCGATCTACAGTTTGCACAGTTATAAAAAGTCATATTAACAGTTTTGTTGAGGAAGTGGTGAGTAAGACTTATGAATCAGGCTTTAAGTAGAAAGATGATCCACACTTCCCTTCACCCCCGGAGATACAAATGTTAAAACATGATAGCAAGAAACTGCATAGGTGGTATAAACCACTGAACTGTGCCTGAATTATAATACTATCTTATGATGGGGAAGCTGGACGCTGCAGGGGTGGGAGAACAGACGAAAAGTGTGTTGGCAATAACACGAGAGAGAGGAAGTGAGTAAAGTAATTCAGTAATACAACCTTTACTGTTATAATAACGATACATTTTCTATGTTAATACTATTTTAATTTTATTAACATGTCAAATGGTTGTAACTCTTGTATGGTTGGTGATATCTGGGGGCCTTTATGTGCGAGTGCTTGCATCATGGAAAACTGAAGAATCAGTACAACCAGTAAAATCAGAATCTGAAAATGTTGTAATGAATAATGGGGCCAGACCGAGGTCAATGTATGGCAGTAAACAGCTTTTTTTTTTTAAACTGTACCCCTACAGGTCTTAGTCATTACGATGCATGGTGAGTTTTAGTGAAAAGTCAGTTCAGGTAACCAAAAGCCTGAGAGATTTGTCATCGGTAAGATGTGCAGTTATTGAGACTTAATCTTTTGCTCAAAATCTCTTCACAATCGAAGGTTGAACACCTTATACGCTTGAAAAGTCTCTTTTTGTAATTTTGTTTTTTCACCCAAGAGAAAATTTGCTGCGGTCAGCTTGAAATCATGTTGGTTGCAAAAAGAGTTAAAGTGAAAAATTCCCTAAACCACTAATGCACGACAAGTCGCATTTTCGTTGACGATGTCTTCACAGAATGTCAGTACCTTATCTTGCGTGCTTTCAAAATATGAGAAAATATAGCTAAGTATATTTCTGTAAGGGAAAGATCTCCTAAACCACTAACACGCTATAACTCTCAATTACGCTGACGACGTTTTCTCAGTATGTACCCAAGCATGCATCCGAGAATATGATCGAATATGGCTAAATACATCCCTGTTTGTGACTCATTTGGTGAGTTCAAGTTGACCACAGTCGCACCTCTATCACTTGTGAAGACGTACATGTAATGTGAATACCAACTTTTAAGAGCAACCTGAATTGCTCCAGAAGTGAGTGTACCATTTGGGTGTTTGTCTTTTGTTATGAGCACAACATATGATTATGCACCCTAAAATTTACGTAACATCAGCAAGTGTCAGCTGCCTTTGTGACTAACGAACACTTGTTGTGCCTCAACATTGGTTCAGTCCTTTTTTTTAAAGATAAGCAAAAATGACTTTCAGTGCTCTAAAACTACATTATCATAGACTTTTGAGTACAATTAACAATGTACAAATTTGGAGAGAACAAATATTGTACTTGGAATTTACAAAGCTCTTCTTTGATGTTAGCTAGCGTGTGAATCAAATGTGTTTTGGCCTACAACAAGACTGTGGTCTTAAGCTAACAAGCTAACACAGCTAACACAAATATACAGATGAGATGTACATATTTTAATTATTTTTCTCGATAATCAAGTTCCTGGATCATGTTCAGGTTGTTTTTTTTTTTCTCAGTGGAGCAGATGACACCGTTGTATTACCAGTTACATTACTAATATTACTCTTGAGATGAGTAATAATTCATAGCACTTCTTTGAGGCCAACGCTTGTGAGGACGTGTTGTAGGAGGAGGAAGAAGTGAAGAGTGAAGGTTATGTTGGTGGGGGCGGTAGTGGTGCACCAGAAGGGGTCCAGAAGTGATTCAGAAGAGCCTTCTACTCTACCCCACCTCCCTCTCCTTCAAACAGGCAAACAGGCTCTTCAGAGTGCTGCTGGCTGGCTTGTGCTGTTGAACTTGGCCTTGCCGTCACTCCGCGGTAACCCAACACCCAGCACAGAGGGGCCTGACAGACCCGGGGATGAAGGGGGGGGGGGGGTAGGTGGAGCTGGGAGGGCAGGGGCCCGCTGGGACGCAGAGTGCATTTCAAACCCATCAGTGTCAGTTAGTTCACTAAGTGGTGACATAATCACCATCGCCATGGCTGCTCCTCTGGGAGAGCTAGGCAGGGAGGGAGAGGTGGTGGGAGCCCCCGGGCCTCCTCCTCCTCCTCCTCCTCCTCCTCGTCCTCCTCCTCCTTGCAGTCGCCCGGGGTGAGGTGGGGGTGGTTTAACAAACTGCTCTCCTGTACTGATTCTGCACTTATTTCTCAGAACCATGGGTTATTAAGTACACAAGTCGATGCGATCTACAGCCATTTATTTACCATAAACAGGTGCATTTGTTGCACTTATTTACATTATGCATTATGACAGTGGAATTGCAAGTGAAAATAGAGATAAAATATATTTTAAAAAAAGATATATATACAACATATATAAAAGAATATTAATAGCATGACCCAATATATAGGCTAAAAGAAAGAATAGTATCATATATTATGTTTAAAGCCTTTTTGCATGTTTTATTCTTTTACAACTTTGAATTAGAGCTCTTTTAAAAAAAACAAAACATGAAATTGAGGTTTCCACACATAAAATGTAACATTTTTTAAGCAAAAAGCCGTTGTGACAATATGTGAATTTATCACAATTAATGATTTATCACTAGGGAAATATTGTTTCACTTTTACAATATAAAACCTTTGTTGATTAGTGTTAAACAATAGTATTTACATCGTATTTTATCTAATGTTGTGAACCAATAAAATAAGAAGTCCAAGATGAGTAAATACTACTTGTAGTGAATATTCATTAACTTATTCAGAAAGAGGTTAAGAGATAAACAACAGGAACTAGAATTAGTAAGAATTTAGTCATAACCCTTAATTCTCAACTGAACAACTGCTGCTAAGTTTGTTACAAATTAGTTTGCCTCCGTTTGTGTCTTTTTCAGTGTAATGTTGAGGTGACAACATAAATACGTCCAAATGAAGTCGCTCTTGTGCAATGATACGTGACAGTAAGTTCGCCACTGTTTTGTTTCCTGTTTCAACCACATGAATAGTGAGGAAACTACCAGGGCTGTCACAGGAAGACAACAGCTCTGATCCAAATGACTGTCATGACTTTTCACAGAGAACATGAAAGTGATGCTGTTTTTCACATCTCACCTACATGTTTCCATTCGAAAAAATCTGAAAAGGAAGGAGCTTCAGCGATCCTCCCTCCCTCCTTCCTGCTGCCACTCTTAACGTTGCAAGACGCCTCGTTCTTGTTGTTGTTGTTGTAGTAGCAAGGATTTCTTTTCCACTAATTTTGAATTGTTCAAAATATGAGTCATTTGTAAACTCCAAAAATAGAGAAAAACATATTTTTTGCTGAAAAGTGCATTTTTCGCAGACAGGATTGATGTCTGGAGCCATCGCTTTGCCTTTATCTTTGTGTTTTGCAATCACATTACGATATATAATGCAATAACTGCATTCAAACTACACAGTAACAAACAACTTAAAGCGTGTTTAGTGCTCAAGCACAGTATGATAGACATAAAGGTACCAAAGTAGTAGTTTAGGGTATAAATTTATACCAATGCAGAGACCCTCCTTCAGTCCCTGGTAGTGCAACCCTATTTCTTATAAATTAATTTTATATAGATAGATCAATAACTTTAGGAAGGGAAACTAGTTTGGCTGCCCGTGCACAATAACAAAGGATGCACTAGTCAAACTACCAATTTTCAACAACAAATATGTTTTGAATGTGACATATTGTCCCCATATTACATTTGTTAACATCATGAGAAAACATTAACATCTTGGAAGTTGCAAAATGTTGATACTGAACACATCTGCAAAGAGTTAAATGATAACATATTTTGTTTTTTTGCTATATCTGTTCTAGCTAAACAATATCCATTCATAATGACAGAAGAATGAACTTAACAAAGTGCATAAAGCATGAACTTTTTTATGGTAATGTGTAGCCACAAGAGGTGGGTGGGGGGGAATAAATCTATTCTAAGATGCACCCCGATGCAGACGAGGACGATTCCACATTGATTCACAAATGTCAAAAATCGATTTTCTAAATGTTACTTAATATGGTGACGGAACGAAAAAGGTGAAACTCAACTACGAGGAGCAACCGGACAGTCTACAGCGTACACGTTAGTTATCTTTGGCTGTCTTGTAATTCTTCTCCTAAAAAGGTAGCGGTTGCAAGCATTTTTTGATTTAATGAGTAAATCATTTCCTTTGCGAGACAAACCCCCACCCACCCCAACCTCCCTTTTCTATTCATTAAAATCGAGAATCGAGTCTGAATTGAATCAGACACCAAAGAATCAGAATTGAATCAAATCACGAGATTCCCAAAGATTCCCACCTCTAGTAGCCACACAAACCACTTCAGATTAAGGTTGTTGTGTTGGTTAAATACTGAAAAAGTCATCAGTGACTTGACTTGACAGGCATGATGCGTTTACTTTATATTTTAATCAGAATCATAGTATTTCCTGAACCTAAACCAAGGGGCTTTTGTTGCCTAAACCGAACTACCTGCAGGATTTAGGATGTGCAGCACGATGTTAGTCGGCCACCCAGCTGACCGCCTCCCTATGACTTCCTGTACGTGCAACACAAGAATGTAGGACTTCAGTGAGCATAATCCTGGCAGCAGTATCTTTTGCTGGAAACCACAAACAAAATAAATTACTAGTTTCTAAGCTTAATTTTAATATAAGCAGTGACGCTTCCATTATGGCTTCTTGTAACACAACTCAAAGTGTTAATGGGTGGGAAGGCGGTGAGGGATTATCTCCTGACTGCTGTTGGTTGGTGTGTTTACATTAAGGTTTCACGTAAAACCTCAACCAACCGAAATGTATCACCTATCAAGAACAATCAAGTGTATCTATCAAGATTCTCTATGTTCATTGATTTTTTTAATTCCTTACATCTTTAAACTTTTATTTCAGATTCTATAATATTTAGACAATTTTTATTATGATTGCATGTAGCATCAATGCATTTGACGAGTTTGTCATGTTAAATGAAAACAATGGAAGTAGAAGTAGTAAAAGTAGAAGATACTGTAAAGTATTGTTTTTAGTATTTGTACTAAAACTGAAATTTCAAGTCTACACCGTCCTGGGCTAAGAGCTGGCAGCAGCAGTGCAGAGTGATTTTAAAATGCAACAATAAATAGCACAGATTTTATATTCATAAATATAAAATTTATATATATATATATATCCCCCAAATGGTTATACAGTTGATTAAAGGCACATTTTTCTCACTTG
Organism: Thunnus maccoyii; assembly: GCF_910596095.1. Lineage (NCBI taxonomy): Eukaryota > Metazoa > Chordata > Actinopteri > Scombriformes > Scombridae > Thunnus > Thunnus maccoyii. Next base: position 20,575,389 of record NC_056555.1, on the reverse strand, counting down.
AGGTATGACTGTACATCGAAAAAAGCAAACAGCAGGGGTAATGAAATGTACTTGTATTAAAGGGTACTACCCAGGTAATTTTTTCTTCTACCTTTTCTAAGAATATGTATATAATTGCATGTGTATTATTCTGTGAATCATTGCATAAGGAAACAAACACTTCAATTATGCACCTACCATTAAACTATGACCAACATCACCTATAGGCACTTACAGAGCTTCAAATCAAGACAAAGATGTGGGATTTTCTGTTCTGTGCTTTATCTCATCCGGTACTGGCATACATCAAAAACACAGATGAGAAAGTAGCTTACTAATTTTTTTTTCCTTTTCTTCCTTTCAGTTTTTTTTCTTATTTTATCTCTCTGTGGCTTCTATCTCTTAACACCCTAACCTGAGAGTGGTGTGTCTTGGTCCAATCTCAGAGAAGATGGTTATCATTACTACGAAGCTATGAGACCTTACTTAGTCACTGCGCTGAGTACAGCTGTCAGTGTCACTAGCGTTACCTGAATGCCTACGCAGTGATCTTTACTTGATTTTTTTTTTTTTTTTTTTTCCACTGCTCACTCATTTCCAAATGACTGGGATAAAACGTGAGCAAGTCTCTGGATGACGTGATCTCCAATAACGCCCCCCCCCCCCCCCCCCCCCCCCCCAAACCCCTTCCATCAGCGTTGGCTATCTAACGATGGACAAGACAAAGGAGCTTATCAAACAGGGGCTGATAGCACAGCAGCCAATTAAGATATGCTCTCTCTATCACACAATATGCGTTCACTATCACTATCAAAGGGTCAGGGAAAGAGAAGGAAATGAATGGGATCGGTAAACGAAGGAGCCCTGTAACCTGAAGGGAAAAACAGAGTGTTTTGAAATATGTCATGGGGAAACATCCCCTGAGTTTAGGGCGATGGGGAATTTGTTTTGTGGTAAGGGTGCATTTGTAAAGAAGACCTGGATGCACTAGTTCAGGAAAATGCCCAATATTGGGGTTATGGGCACTAGATGGCACTAATGAATGGTAATTACAGGGATGTGCTCCTGTGAAAATGATCATTAATTATTTTTTCTTAATAATAAATCACCACTCAGATACTTTAATGCATTAAAGTTAAATAGTAAAGCAAAGTATATCTGTCTTAAAAATGTGAATACAAATACAGTATGTAACACAACAACATAGGCTAAAATATAGTACACTGAAACTCAAATCAGTGTAAAAAAAAATACATTTCTAGCCTTAAAAACTCATTTTTTTTACATTTTCTTTATGCACAGTTTCCCTCAAGCCTTCAACTGATTTATATTTAAAATTCTTTAAAACTACAACATCCTTCTGTGCATATTTTCATTGTATTTTACCATGCAAATGATATTTTTTTGTGTGTGTGTGTGTTGCAGGTTTACATTTCAGTCGATCCAGAGTTTGTACAGTTGGCATCTACTTTTACTAAGCATGTTAAGAATTAATGACCTTTTCCAATTAAATTTCACGGTTTCTCTTCTGCTCATTTATAGTTTGAGAATCAGGCAAGCTGTCATTCATTATTTCTATTTATTTATTTCTTTTTATTTGTCTTGAATTCAATTGCAGGTAGCGCAGAAAAACCTTCATAGATACAAAGTTCAAAGACTAGGGCGTGTGTGTGTGTGTGTTGTTTTTATTCTCACACTTTTCAGTCAGTGTAGGCATCCTGCTTCTAGAGACAGCGATTGTCACTTTTTGTTATCAGTGTCATAACAAAAGGTCAAGTTGCAAGCCAACAAAAGGGCAGCGCTACCACCGAAATTAAAGAAAAAAAAAAAAAAAAAAACAATACAAGATTGAAATTAACTACCACCTCCGAACTGATGTGACATGACAAAGGAGTGAAATTGAGATATGTGAATTATTTAAATTTTCTTTGCTGCTTACATCAGTAATATCTGAAAACACAGGAGCAAAAACAGAAAAAGCCTTAATGATTTAATTCTGATCAGCTGAAACACATAAAAACTCTCATTTAGGATATAAAATCTTCTATTTTAACACACATTAAATGGTTAAAATTTCACAGATTGTTGCTTTTAAGTAGTCTGACTAGACTACAACAGAATTTAAAAAGTCGAACGTGGATTCAACAAGTGCCGAGGAGCACAGACTCCGTCCTCGTGCGGTTCACTGTGAGATCAGACTTGCTTTCTCAGATATGGTCTGAGGACATGTCAACGTAGTGTAGATGTCAAACCTCTGGTGCTTATGAGAAGGCCAGGGAGCAGAGCGATAATGGCGGCCTGCGACTGCGGGGTTAGTTATCGTACAAAACGGGGGTCGTCGCTCTCGACCCCCCCCCCCCCGCCCCCCCCCCCCCTCCTCCTCCTCCTCCTCCTCCTCTACTCCTTGTGCCACGGCGGCCCTCTAATCGCCTATCTGGGGCTCCGTGCGCCGCCGTCCTCCTGTTTGTCGTCGGACCTTATCGTAGGCAGGGGCTTAATCTGCACCGGTGATAAGATATGTGCTGCTGCATACACACACACACACACACACAAGCACACACACTTTCTACACTTTCCTCACACTCCTGCTGTCGACCTGTGATGCCCGTGATACGTGCGGAATTGTGTCACTTACTGTCACAGATTATTCATTCAGACCTTTTTCTCATATTTGTGTAGAAATACTGGGAACTCCCTTATTTCCTTCTAATAATTTTCTGAATCCGGTTCGGTGATTCACGCAAGCAAACATAAAACAAACCAACAAAGCAGTCGACCTGCCGTGTCGCCTGAAACTCGAGTTAACTCTGACTGACCGAAGTAACCACAAACGCTGCGAGCGAAGACTTCCATCCTTTCAAACAGGGTTCACACTTGGACCTTTTTTTTTTTTTTTTTTTCTGCAACAATAAAATGCCCCACTGATCTGATACTATCTCTCCGTTTTTCCACATGCTGTCTCATTAACAACTGAAGAACAGAACAGAAAATAAAGAGCAAAAACATCAGATTTCAAAGATTAGATAAAGGAAGAGTAAAAAAAAAAAAAAAAAAAAGAGAGAGGTTTATCTCTAAGTGTACACGTCCTTGAGTTTCTCTGAAAGCCGCCATATAAGGTCACCCTCTTTTTAGGCTCTTCATGTGGTTTAGGTAAGCTGTGAGAGCTGGCGAATACGAGAAGAAACGGACAGACAGACGGGGAGAGAGAGAGAGAGAGAGAGAGAGAGATCATCTTGGCATGACCCCAGAGTCTCCTCTGCAGTGTTTGAGCCCCAGCGTCTCTGCAGATTGCAGCTTTGAGCTCAGGGACAGAAAACAGACTGCGGGTGCAGGCGGTTTCATTGCAAAACAAGCAGCACCGCTGTCAAGTCAAACAGGTGGATAGAAATAGTAATGAGCAGCTGAGGCTTTTTATTTTTATTTTTATTTATAAAACACAACTATTATGAACATTTTTTTTTTTAAAAGAAAAAGTTTCTAATCGAGGCCTAGATTGACAGATAAGTGCTGTTTCAGACAGAAGTGTGATTTGATCTGACAGACTGAAACAGTATCAGCATTTTAAATATCAGATGTTTATACTGTGTGTGTTTTTTTTTCTTACACTGCTAATAGAAACCCTTTACTTTCACAAAACAGTCAAGTCAAACAACTACACACATTGCTCATCTGTTATTTTTTTTTTTTTGTCTCTCCCCATCACATCAAAACACAACACATTTACTCCGTTTTTGACAGACGACATATGATTGAAACCCGTATTAAAACGGCGTATTGTTAAGTTAAGTTTGCAGGAGATTTTGCGGCGGGGGGGGGGGGGGGGGGGGCGGCTGGCCGGCCGGCCTGCAGCAGCGGGAGGAGGGGACAGCCTGAGTAACCTGAGAGAGCCTCTCTGCCACCGCTGGACCGTCGCCCATCTCTTTATCGCCACCGCAGCGAAAGGAAAAACACACAAAATATGTTTACACCGACGCTGATAAGATCCAGCTCTCCACAGCCCTCGCTCGCCTACACTCAATATTAATAGATACTGTAAAGCAACACACACAATCACGCACACAGTCCGTAATATTGCCTGTAAGTGGCATTTGAAATGATGGGGGGGGGGGGGTTTAGAGGGGGCTGCTGTTAAGTCTAAAACGGTTGGATTGTCACGATAATTGAGATTATCTGTCACCTTTTTCTTTAACTTCTGATCATCAGCTTCTTCTGGTTTTTGTTTTAAACTCTAATTCTTTTTCCTCTTAAACGGCTGTGCAGCAGCATTTCAAACAGTCAGCTTCTCTTTTTTCATACATATTTGCTTATCAGATGGGGGTGTGAATATCGATTTCCCAGATATGGGGTGATAAGGTCTTTTACAAGGCCGGTCCCTCTGTGAGCGCTTGTGAATATTTTATCCACCGTGGATTATAATGAGTGATTAAGCTCAGTCAGAGCCATATCACCAGAGCCATCCCTTTTTAATAATTCACTAGCAAAACTGTATCGATAAACACGCTTAATGCGATTCGGTGAAAAGTTATAAGCTGCTTGCTGGACGTTGACAACAGAAATTCTGATTTAACACACACACACACACACACACACACACACACACACACACACACACATTGTAAGCCTCATTCGCTGCCTGGTGCTTTGCCCCCTCTCTGAAAGTTCCCCAGTAAACAGTCTGAATTGAATACAGTGCCGTGTGTGTGTGTGTGTGTGTGTGTGTGTGTGTGTGTGTGTTGAAGGAACAGACTTTAAGGAGCCTGAGAGGGAGCCATATAATGGTGCCTGATGACAAGGCAAGTGATCTGGGCTAGTTGGAGGCAACCGTAAGCAGGCGAGCTGGTCCGGCTGTAACTTAAAACACACACACACACAGTGAAAGACACAAACTCATAGAAACACAAGTCCCTTCTCACTTTCTACAGTACCTGACAATATACATGTCTGTCCTCTGTGACTAAGCATAAGAGTTGAGGGGGCGTCTAGAGGGTGCACACACTTTGCATGTTTTCTATGAATTCTCCACAGCTTTAAAAATCACTGGAACTAGTCACATTTTGCATCAGAGTTTCATACTTAGAATGTGATTTGAGGTAGCGTGCTCGGTATTGTTTTTGCACTATTTTTCCTATGTGACAAAAGTGACTTTTATTCTATGGTTTTTACTCAACACCCGCTTTTTTGACAAAAGGGAAGCACACATGACAAAAAAAAAAAACACAAAAAAACACAGAGATCAGAGAGTTCATCATTCATTTTAATTAAGACATTTTTAACATCTTCAACAGGAGAAATTACAGACACACAGTACAGTAGAAGAGATTTGCCACCACGTTTATAATAAGCTAAATAAAGCAGAGTCGCTCGTATCCTCGTTCTAAATCAAGAGAACTCGTATAACCCGGTCTTGTCATATTTACAGCTACTGTGAAAAATGGCTGCAGACATACGATGGAGGGCAGCACAATGCCGCCAGAAGGTCCTCTAAGACAAGTATGATTACTGTTGCTCTTTTGCCCTTTCATGCTGGCTTTTTTTTTATGGCACACTTTCAACAGTATATAGCACTAGCTGTAAAACCCAGGGCAAAAATAATAGAGAGATCAAGACCTTATCACATAAGTTTGGATGGGAAATTTCCCCCCCTATATATATATATATATATATATATTTTTTTTCCCCAGACCTTTTATTATTCAGGACAGGCAGTGTACAGTGCACGGTTGTGAAAACGGGGAGAATAATCTCATGCAGCAGATTAAATGGATTAATTAGGGTTTTATTCATCAGGGTGAATTGGTACCTAAAGAGCTTCCCCCTGCAATGACAAGGATTTTTCACCCTTAATTATCTCGGGCTGTGGAATGCAGTCCTGCATGTGCGGTGCATGGAGGAGGAAAAAAAAAAAAAGAGGAGGCATATCAGGCTGCAGTCGCGCTCTTAGAATTGACTGACTTAACTCTCATTTATTTATTTCAACTCTTTTAAGAAATACTTTTGCTGTGTTGTGCAGAAATCAGGCTGCAGCCCCTGCCTGCGTAAAGTCACGTCAGACCGCAAGCTATCGTCTCACAATCGAGCCCCTCATCAGGCCTATCTCTTATCTGCTCATCATTTTCCACTTACCGAGCCTTCTCACACTCACAAGCTTTTTTTTTTTTCTGTCAATAACCAATAGTTGTTAGAAAACCACTTAACCCCTACTGAATATGCGACCACATTTGCAAGCATTTGGCAGAAGAACACACACAAAAAAAAATGTCTTACAGAGAATAATAATAATATAAAAAACAAAACCACCCAGGCGTTTTCACTTGCAGTTTTTGAAGTGATACTATGAGTTTCCGTGTTACACAACAAGATGACGAGTACAGTTTTTAAAAAGCTTTTTTATTGAGAAATGACATTAGTGTGCTTATTTAGCTGCTTAATCATCATTTAAACATAACAAGAAGAATATTTCTGTAAGTATTTGAGGACAGGTGCAATTGTAAAAAAAAATTGAAAGAAGCAAAAGTGGAAAAACAGTTTTCATTTTCATATTGAAAAATTACATCAAATGAACTGTGATTGCCTTGATTTAAAACCCTTTTTGTTTTTTATTTTGAACACCGTACACATGAAACTGAGAGTGCATTTATTTATCTTTCAAGATGTTCCCTTTTTATTAAAACAAACACAAGTACGTGACAGAGAAGATGCAGACGCCGCAGCGCGACCGATGTCAGAGGAAAAAAAAAAAGTTTTCTACTGAGTAATTTCTAAAAGCAGACACGGAGCCATTAGAGCTCGTCGGCCACCGATAACATATAGATATTATCTTGTATTTAAATTTAATGTTTCCATACTGCTAATGTGAAACAGCCAACGCACAAGGTCACTGTTATTGTATAGTGAGTGCGAGGAGGGGGGGGGGGGAAGAAGGTTCTTTTTTCTTAAAATCCTTCAAGAAAGTGGTGAAAGTCAGTTTTAAGGCCCATTCAGGGCGAGACAAGAGCTTCTCAGAGACACAAACGTGGACTTTCTCAAGTTCCAGCCTTTTCGCCGTCGAGCACAAAGAGGCCCGGGGAGGAGCCGAGCATCCCCAAACAGGCTGATAACGAAGTTGGGGTAAGGCTTGGAGGAGGGAGGGAGGTAGTAGAGGGGGGGGTTATAAAGGAGGGGATAGATGGGTACTAGGGTGGTGGGATTGGGAGGGTGGAGGAGGAGGAGGGTGGGCATTCACCGACCAGGTCAGACGTAATGCTTGACTGGCGAAATGTGTGATACACATCTACGGTCTTTAGTCTCCCCTCAGCTGACTGACAGGCTGCTCTGTGAGAGGATGTGTTTGTGTGTGTGTGTGTGTGTGTGTGTGTGTGTGTGTGTGTGTGTATGTGTGGTAGGCCTATACTTTCATTTGCGCTGTAGTCAAATCTAATCCTCTCTCCGAAACATTTTTATAAAACAACCAAAAAGAAGAATCTAGTTTTAGCTACATGAGGAAGTATTTCATTTAATTTATATATTAAGAGAATCCACATTTTTTTGAAGAGGTTTTATAGATCTAATCGGTCGAAAAAGTGACTTAACACTAAGCCGATCGTGTAATACTTCAGTTTATTTGCATGAAAGCAGATTGGAATCAAATAACAAACCAGTTTCAAGAATGTGAAACATTAATGATCCACACGGGGAAATACTGATATTTCCCCTTGTGTCAAGATAGAAGAAGATAGTAACAGAAGAAGCAAAATATATAAATAAACTAATTAATCCTAATATACCAATTATGGGTTATGAATATACAAATAGAAGAGGATAAATACATTTAAATAACTGTAAAATTGAAGTTATACAGTGGAACATTTGTCAAGTAAAACTACAGAAAAAGAACAAAACTAAAATATGTTGTGGATTATGTGGATAATATAGAAATCTTTTATAAAATGAGTTTATAAAGAGAAAGTAAATGTGAATTATATAAGAAATACAGTGGGGGGTTTTTTCTGCCAGTGACAGATAATATCAGGTAATGCCGCTTAAAAGAGCTGCAAACCTGAAAACAAGAAAACAAGGGACTGCTCTGGGTGTCAGTGGAGACTTTTTCAGTGTCCCGCGGTGATCTGGACGCAGGTTCGGCGGCTTGTAAAGACAAGTAGACGACACAACAGCCGCTTAACCCTTTAATTTCACAGCATGTACAGTAAATCAAGTGTCAGTCTGGGGGTGTTACATTATCATCGTGTTAGTTTATGACTGTGTAGACTGAGCAATCGTTGCCCTGTGACCTAGAATTCCATTACAGAGGCTAATTTAGGGTGAAAACATTAAAGGTCTGTGGATGAGTGACATTTTAATCTCACATATTGACTGTGCTGATCGCTCTGCTTTATCAGCGCTGTTTGTTTCGTTTGTATTCGTCAGAGATGCCACAAATATACCACCAAAACTTCAAAAGTATGTGTGTGTGTGCATGTGTGTGCTGTACAGTATTTGTCTTTTCTTTTGAACTTATTGCTCTTCTCCTTCATAGTTTTTAGAAAAATAGAAAAAAGGAAGAAAATAGGATTCTAATTACAGAAAAGGGGCATCTTGATTATTGACAGCAACACTCTTACACCTAATATCTGTTTAATATTAGATCATACTGTAGATATATGAAAGTTAAAGTGATAAACCTAGCCGTAGATGGTGATAACATAGTGTAATGATAATCTAAAATAATGTACTTGCAGTTCATAAGGAAATATTATGATCCTGTGTCATAATAATATAATAGGTTTTGTGCCATTTTTTTCCCCTCAGGGAATATTATTTCATTATTTGCTTTTTAATTTCCTAAACAACTTTTATAACACTTTGTGAAATATGTAAATGCTTGATAGTTTAAAATACATATAATATGTAGTGTAAAATCACGTAAATTTACGTAGGTAAATCACTCCAAATACAGTAAAATGTCAGCATTTGAATTGTGCTGAATCTGTGTTTGCATCTGTTTTTATGGGAATCAATACTGACATTTGTAATTTATTATCACTATCATCAAAAAAATATCTTCTAATCATGCATCTGTTTGTGGAGAAACTCGTTTTGGTAATAAAGTAATTAATACATTAAATTAGTTGAATTCTCTGTCTCATAATCCCTTTGTTATGGCGCGTGAGGCGTTTTTGTTGAGAAATATATAACTTGCTGATCTGAAAGCTAATCAGCTGCCAAATGTGACCTCCTGTGCTGCTATTTTCAGTGCAAACTATTTAAATCTATGAAGGATCCTTTCCATCAGTAATTAAGCGTAACATGAATGACAGTGACTTCCTCTTCCCCTCTGTGCTCTTCATCACTTTCTCTCTCTGTCTCTGTCTCTCTCTCTCTCTGTGTGCTGAAAAGTAGGTCAACAGGGATTTCCTGCCCTCAGACGTTTTCTTTCCAGCCAACACCTGGCCTTTGTAATACCACTTCAGCAAGAGGAAAGAGTGTGTGTGTGTACTGTATATATATATAACATATGGGATCAAAAGTCACAACAGCGTGTTATGTTTTTACCACCGTGCAAGAAAACTATAGACTGTAGTCGACCTTCGTAGAGCAACCGGGACTTCAACTCTGGCAGAAACCGAGAAAGAGACACTCCTGAAGAATTAGCTGAGCTTCGGGCTGGGATTTTCAAAAATGCACAAAAACAACAGACGCATATTTATTCCTCTAATTTTCCCCAATTTAAAGTTCGCTGGAGAGATGCATTATGAAACAAAAGCCTGCCGTTTACTTTCTCTCTCTCTCTCTCTCTTCTTCTTCTTTTTTTTTTTTTCAGACTGAATTATTAACAACCCGAGGCTTACCTTTGCATTTCTAATTACGTGACGCGGAGAGATGGCTCTCCAACTCTGCAGGCATCCAGTAAGAGTGTCATTCTGAAGGAGAAATCCAATGCAGAAAGACTTGGATTGAGGGGGGGTAGGAGGGGTGGGGGGGGCTAAATCACTAAGTAGGTTACAGAAAAATTTCTTCAACTCTGAATAAGTCCAACTGTTTGAAACACCTCTGGCCTCCGAATTTAGATTTTTCTTAGACTCATTCAAATGCATTCTGCAAGAGGGAAACCGATGCAAATATTTCGCAGAACATCACATTTGTATTGTTTATTAATGTGCATAAGGAAGCGTGGGCTGATTTTAACAAGACGGGGACAGAATAGGCCAAGAAAGGGAGTTGCACAGCTTTGATCGACTGTTTTACTGACAAAGCGTGATGGTTTGACGGGTGACTTCCACATTAGTTTTCTCTCCTTTTTCTCTCCCACAAGACTTGTTGCGAAGGCGTCAGATCACCCACAGTGGGTATCAAAAGAAACGCAGAGTGCGGTTGAGGGGGAGGGGACTAGGTTTTGCGGCGACCTAACAAAATAATTCATTACACACACAGCCGATGTGGGATCACAGCAAGCTTCTTAGAACAAAAAAAACCAAAAAAAAACGCTCAGACACACAAAGAGGGAGAATACTCACCTTTGCCTGAACACTTTCCTCTTCCTCTGCTTCTTTCTCTTCCGCAGCCTCCCTCTCTTTCATACCATACACACCGACACACACACACACACACACACACACCTGCACGGTGCTTGGCACAACAGTACACATTGAAGGCAGACAGTCATACTGAGAGGACAATGCTGTAAGATTCTGAGAATATGATTTCTCACCCGGATCTTTCTGAATGAATAATTTTCCGTTTCGGGGGCACCACTGTGTTTTAAAAAAAAAAGAAATATGTAAAAGTTCAAAAGCCTCTCTAAGAATTACAAAGTCACCAATACAAAGAAAAATTCAACAGGGGCTGCTCCATTAACAGCAAGTTTCTATAAGACTCATGATTTGAAAAAGCAGTCGGCAGGAAAAACACACACATTTAAACCCACACAGTCTTAAAGAGTCAGTTGCACCACTTTTCCGACCTCTCTGCATGGAGTAGATGAGGTCGCGGAGCCTCACTCCCCTGCAGAGAGTGTGTGCGCTGCTGGGTGTGGTTTTACCACTCTGTCTCCTTTTGCGCCCTTGGGTGCTGGCTCCGTGGTCATCCCTTCATTTCCCCCCCCCCTCCCTCACCCTCCCCACCCACCCTCCCCTTCATGCTCCATGTGAAGAACACTCGGCCCACCGTGACAATAACGTGCTGTATAACTGCTGCCTCTCTCTCTTTCTCTCTCTCTCTCTCTCTCTCACACACACATGCACACACACACATGCACACACGCACACTCGCAACCGAAACAACAACCACATGTTTATGCAAGTGTTTCTAAACCATGCAGTCATTTTAGGCTGAGTTACTGTGTGGGTGCACCTAAAGATCCTCTAAAGACGTTTTGAGGGGTCCCTCAAAAAAATATAAGAAATAGTTTAATTTCACCTAATTTAAAATGACAAAGCATTGTCTAAATTTGGGGTTGGCTTCTTCTGGAGATAGAGTCAATAACTTTTAGCTTTTATTCTGACTTCTCTGCTAGTTTTGATGTTGAAGCGTCACTTCACCAATTTTACACATAAAGTTAATTTCACTCATCACGAGGACAACAACTCAACACGTGAAATAACTGTTAGCTGTTAGACATAAAGACATGAAGCCTGCCTTACAAACTGCATGTATGTGCTTTAAGTGAAAAGGGGATTTAGAAGGTGGAGGGGGGCTTCTAATTAAAGTCACCTTCTAGTTGCATTACGGTGATTGTAGGATCCATTGTTTTTTACCCATACTAGGGGCTAAAAGTCAGCCTCTGTTGCTTCAGTTTTGACCTTTTTAAAAAAAAAAAAAAACAACAAATCTGTCTGTCGTTATTCGTCAACTTTTTGGAAGTGCAACACTAAATTACCGGAGTACCCTTTCACGGTGTCACAACTGAATCAGGCTTCCTGGAAGTGTGTTTTGTCTAATCTGCCTTTTGTAATCGGTAGTTTACGGCTTATTGTGACGATATACACACTAAAATTATCCTGAAAGGAATTTGTAGTTTGTTTATTTCTCATATCATATATATTTTTTCAAACTAGCTGAGCTAAAATCACAATCTGTCCACATACCCCTTGAAACGCCTTGTTTTTGCCTTTTCCTGTTGTTTTCTCCGGTCCCATCTCCACCAGTGTTGTTTGAGGGTTGTGATTTTCAGCTGCCTATACGCCCCAGATTCTTAAATGGTCCAACTTCAACAGCTTTGGATATTTTCAGAACTTTAATTTTTTTTCTACTGTCCTGATGGTTTCCCCCCCAAGTAGACAAAGGGCCCAACTGTTTTCTACAGAACAAACATTTGTAATAGTCTCTAATTGTGATGTCATCCTGTATCACCTGTTAGGGCTATTCCTGTGTCTCCCAGTAACAAAGTCCACAACTGGAAACACTGCCTCACCTTCCTTGGCTAGTCCTGTTCCATCTCTATCTCCCAACTCAGTGGTGTTTGGGTTGTTGAATGTCACATCATTGGCAAACAAATCATTTTTCTGCAAAGATTTCATAATATCAAAGCAGCTGAGACTTGGTTAAATCCAGGTGACTGTGCTGCACTGAAGAAAGCCTGTCCTCCTGGTTTTAATTCTTTTCAGCAGACCAGGATTTCAGGCCATGGAGGTGGCCTGGCTATGATTCACAGGGAGAGAAAGTGAAATGTTTCCCTTACTCACTTGGAAACATTTCCTCAGTTGAATCACTTGGTTTTATGATAAATGACAAGGCCCTACTACTTTTGTCTTTTAATATACAAACCTCCAAAATCTAACTCTGGTTTTAACATACCGGTTCCTCTTTTACTATGGATTTTATAGACATTGTGCATTCTTTTAATCTCACTCAGTCAGTTGAGGGTCCCACTCATTTAAAGGGACACACCCTGGACATTGTTCTGTCCTCTGGTTTTTTATTCTTGATAGTGTTGATCTCTGTGAGACTAGCTTATGTGTGCCTGACCACAAAGCTATTATTTTTAATTCCCTCTTTCCATCTCCTGCTCCCACAGCGGCTACTTATGTTTCCTCTCGTGTTCTCAATACAAACTCTGCTGACAGATTTCATAAGAGCTTCACCTCACCACACATAGCAACAACCAAAACTCAAATTTGTCTACAGAAGAATTACTAAACAACTCTGGAAGATGAAATCAACCCGCACCATGCTTTGGCTAAATAACAATACCAGAGGAATGAAAGAGAAAATGCAGACAAGCCAAATGGAAATGGGAAAAAAAGAACAGCCTGGTGGTGTCATACCAAATTATGAAAGAACTAATGTCTACCTTTCAAAAATCAGTGACAGAAGCCAGTTTCTCCAACATCATTACAAACATGTCATGACCCCAGAATTCTTTTCATAACCATCGAATCCTTAATTAACCCTCTTAGCCAACCAAACTGAAGCCACCCCCATGATCTGTGAGCATTTTTTTTTATCCCTCTTCACAAACAAAATAAATGAAATAAAATTCCAGATTGGTCATGTCTCCAGTGACCCTCCTCCTTCTCCACACTGCAACCACTTTGCCTTGCTCAATAACTTTGAGGTACTTTAAATGACACAATGGCCAAATTTAAAGCCATCATCGAGTCATTCAGATATTATGCCTGCCAGATTTCTCAGAGGGGTTTTTAACAATGTTGGTCCCACTATTTTATCTGTTGTAAATAGCTCTCTGTCCACTGGCTGTGTTCCCTACTGCCTTTAACCACACAGTAGTGCATCCACTGCTCAAGAAACCAAACTTTGACTACACTGACTTTAAAATTTCTCATACTCATTTCTAAATTATATATTTCTATCAAAAGTTTTAGAGAAGATTGTCCTCTTAGAGTTGACTTCTTTTTGATATGACAAACTGACAGATTTCAATCAGGTTTCTGTGCACGTCATAACACCGAAACTGTTATTATCAAAGTGATAAACAACGTTTTACTTACAGCTGATGACGGTTGTTCAATTTTAATTCTTCTTGATATGAGCTCTGCATTTGACACTGTAGATCACTCTGTCCTATTGGATCACCGTGAAAAGTTTGCTGGCATCAGGGACACTGCTCTAGACTGGTTTCAATCCTATTAATCAAACAGAACTTTCTCGGTAATCATGGGAAATGCTGCCTCCTTTTGTGGCCCCTCTGACATGTGGTGTTCCCCAAGGCGCCATCCTTGGTCCCTTGTTATTCTGTGTATATGTATATAGATATATACTGACACTAGGACATATCATACATAAACACAAAATCCAATACGATTGTTATGCAGATGACACACACATTTACATCCTATTAAAAACCAGTGAAGAAGGCAATTTTCATTATCTTATCTTGTCTGTTAGAAATAAAGTGCTGGATGTCCCAAAACCCTCTCCAGTTAAACAAAAACAAATCAGAATTAATTATCTTTGGTCCCCTAAAGTCCATCCCTATTTTACAGAAACATCTTGGATCCCTGTCTACAAATACCAATCCTGCAGCCAGAAACCTGGGTGTAATATTTGTCAGTGACATTTCATTTGAAAAACAAATTACAAATATTGTTCAATCATGTTTTTGTCAATTAAGGAGCATCTCAAAAATCAGGTCTTCCATGCTTTTATTTCATCTCAGTTGATTTATTGTAATTCCTTGTATTCAGGGTTAAGCCAAACCAGCTGGTACAAAACGCAACAGCTCAGCTTTTAACAAATACTAGAAGACAAGATCACATCAGCCCTGTTTTAGCCTCATTTCATTGGTTACCAGTATGTTTTAGAATTGATTTTAAGATTTTAATGATCACATTTAAAGCACTTAATGGTTCAGTCACAGCTACATTGCTGAATTGCTGTTCCCCTATGAGCCAGAGCCCAGCCTCAGGTCCTCAGGCAGGGCTCTGCTGGCTGATTCTAAGTCCCGACTCAAGACTAAAGGTGATCTGGTTTTTGCAGTCAGGGCCCCCTCAGCTCTGAAACTCCCTGCCTGAGAATCTGAGGCTTTCTAGATCAGTGACATATTTTAAATCACTTCTCAAAACATATCTTTTAAAAAAAAGAACTTTCATTAATTGTAGCACACCATTTTATTTCTAACATGTCTTACCTGTTTTATTATTACTGTTGTCATCTTTTTTATCTTTATTGTTGGATTTTATTCCATTTTATTCTTGTATTATTCTAATTGTCTGATTTTATTTGCCTCAGTCCAGAAATGTTTTAATCCTGGTTCAACAATGTAAAGCACTTTGTAACTTTGTTTTGAAAAGTACTGTATAAATAAAGTGTATTATTTATTATTATTATTATTATTATTATTTTATTGTGAAACACTGACATCTGATGTTGAAAGGTGCTATACATTAACTCTTGTTTGGAGTCCCTACTTTAGTGTGTGAAAATAATTTCAATTTAGCAAGCATGTTTTAGTAGGAAAATATGGTGGACATGGGGTCTGTTATGTGTAATTTTCTTGGGGTCCTTTAAATAAACCTCTTTTGCTATTGTTTTTTTTATTTAAACAGTGTTAATTTTGTTGTCACAATTACAATTACACTCCTGATTTTGTTTTAGTGCCCTATAGCATCCACAAATGGCATGCCAAACTTTAGGATTTCTGGGCTCTATTGTGAATTTTTTTTCAAATTATGACATGTACCAATATATGGTAGCACCGTAACAGATTTCTGTAACCATAACAAATTCAGGGAATACTGTATAATAAATTGCAGTTCATTGTTGTGATGCATACTTGCATGTTTTGGTAAAAGTTGGGGTCTCAAGTCTTGCTCAGGGTCACAAAAATGCTAAGGCCAGCCCTGACTGCAAGGATTAAATTCCTTTTTTTAATTTTAATTCATTAATGTATTTATTTATTTATATTTTTGAGCAGGTTTGGTGTAAGGACTATCTGTTCTCCTGGAAACTGTTGTTTTTAAAACTCTGAAATTAGTGTATAAGCACTTTGTCAGAAACCAATAATTTCAAGGTCAGACACACTTGTGCACACCACTAACTAGCTGTTGATACTGTGGTTCTCTGCTATCCTCCCCATCGTTCTGCCTCTCAATTTCAAATCAGGAGTTTAACCTCCAAGCAGATTCTGCTCACGCTACGGCAGCGGACCTGGCCACGCACCATGGGAGAATTACCTCCCATAATTATACTGCAATTATGAGTGAGATAAAATCAGCATTATTCTAAAAAAAAAAGTTTAAATGAGTAGCGGGAGGGAGGAATGGAGGGATGGAAGGAGTTGGAGCTTTAGTGTCTCTGAGGGGATTGGTGACAGTCCTGTGAAACAAAAGGAGGCAAATGGACAGAAAACCTTTCTAATTAAGCATAGAGAAAAGATGGTGTCTCTGGTAATTATAAAAGTGTAAGAGATTCTTAACTGGGTTGAGGGTAATTTTACTTTCAATTCTGTAAATTTGAAAAGTTGAGTCCAAACGGTAAAACTAAAGCACAAACTTTTACTGTGGGAAAGAAGCAGTGTTGGTATTTCTCAGAAAATTTCACTGGTGTAATCAAAACCGATCTTCAACAAACTCGGTTGACCAGGATGTTATCAGCATGTCTTGACAGTGAAAAAAACCCATAAACTATGCTTTGCTTTGCTTGCCACTAGGGGCTCTGCAAGCGCACTCATGTCTGATTCACTCCTGGCTCTGCTGCAAACAGGGCCTGCAACAAATAAGCTTTCCCTTCAAATCTCTTCAAAAAGCCAACCACCTCCCAAAAATAGACATGCATAAAAAAAAAAAAAAACCTAGCTCTTGGAGCTTTTGGGGCTCCACTTTCCAGCTAGTCATCTTCAGTGACGTGTGTGCAGCTTTAAGTCTGGAGCTGGAGAGCAGCAGACAGGACATCTGCTCTTCATATCCGCCTGGTGTGTTGCACAAAGTGGACTCTCTTAGTTCCAGCCATGGGCCCAGCGGCTGCACGGCGGGCACAATTCCCTCTCCAAACACAATTCGGAAAAGGGACTTGTTTATCCAACCATTCAAGTCTCGGATCGGAGGGAGATAATGTCTGGATGGGTTTGAGTCTCCTTTCCGTGTAGCTGCACACATCTGTATCTGAGTTCCCCAGTTGCAAGAGCCTATAGAGTGTTTTAAACTGAGCCTCGCTGGTGTACGATTATATATATATACAAACACACGCAGCGAGAGGAGCGCACAAACATAAATACGCAGGTAGGCCAACAGTACACGCATCGCCAAGCACTTAAGGAAGACATTGGTGGTCCATAATAGTGCATTTTGCATCGTGAATGAAAAGCATTAACCTCTGGGAGAAGAGGGAAGATCACAAAGTCACATACAACTCAAACTATTTCTTCCTCCTAACTGTTTGAGAAAGTCTCTTAGTGCAGGTCACAAAAGAGTATCTGGATCCATTTGTAATGCATTTTCATCATTCCTGTGTCACATTTCTTTAATAACACCACAATCTCAAACCTCCCATCACCCTTTTAAGGTCAGTGTATGAAGAAAAGCAAAAAAAAAAAAAAAAAATCAAACATTTAAAAGCAGCAAAAATGATTTATAACCTGTATATTTCAGATATGAAATGGCTGCAGAGTATCTCGCGGCGATGCCATTACTTATTTCTGAAAGCCCACCTGATTGTAGTCAGACAGACTCACCTATAAACACCTAAAACAGCTCAATAAAGCACCTTCAGCCATGATTGGGATCTCACTCATATTCCCTCGTCACAAAGATGAATGCATTTGCAGAAGAAGGATGAGAGAGGAGGCTGAGTTTTAATAAATTCTGCATCATGCTTCCGCCGGGGTGCCCACAAGCCAGTGACAACTGCATTTATTTAAAGACAGTTTGATAAATTAATTTGTTTTTTTTTATATATATTATTATCTGGAGAAATGCATTCACAGAGGAATAATGATCTAGACTGAAAAATGGAACTGTTACAGGCAAGGATGTTGATTTCATTCACTCTCGGGTGAAGGAGAAAGGATGCAAACAAGAAATGCGCGAGCTAATAAAAGCATTAAACCTTCTTGTTTTCTCCCGTTCTAAGTAGAATAAACTTTACAGAAATGTAATGAGCGTGGGTAGTTTTTTGTGTACGAGGATTTTTTTTGTGTGTGTGTTAAAACGGAAATAAGCCAACACCTGATCTTGATAAGAGAAAATTGTGCAACAGGACAGGAGATCAGATAATAGGCCAGTTGTCACACACGCATACAAACACACCACATGTAAACATCACATTCACCAAAGCTGTCTAGAAGACACTGTTCTTGATTTTTTTTTTCTTTTTTTCTTGGTGAGAAAACTACTTTAAATCCAACCTTGCCACATTCAAAAAAACAAGCAAACTGTTCATAATATCGGTATATCGGCTGCATCTGCACACATTTCAGGCCGGCCAGCAATATCCTTCAGAGGACAAAGTGTACGAAATGAATCAATATACTCAAAAGCCCTGAAATCTCAAATCCATTAGGGTTACAACGAAGCACATATTACTTCAAAATGGAGTTGCATTAAGTGTCAGATGTCCTCGATAAGGCTGCCTTCATTTGGGTTTGCTGTTTTTTTTTTTTGTTTTTTTTTTTCCCCCTGATGGGACGCATGAGTGGTGACTTCTTATCATTCATGCCATAAAGCGCTATCTGTGTCTCTTATCGCCTGTC
Source organism: Thunnus maccoyii (assembly GCF_910596095.1). NCBI lineage: Eukaryota > Metazoa > Chordata > Actinopteri > Scombriformes > Scombridae > Thunnus > Thunnus maccoyii. The sequence continues at coordinate 20,556,791 of NC_056555.1, read as the reverse complement.
TCTGCACGAAAGAGGAAAAGAGAGTAAGTATGACAGAGAGGGAGAGAATGAAGGAGAGAAAGCAGCGGATGATAAAAATCACTTCTGCTGTTGCTGCTGCTGCTGCTGCTGCTGTGGCCGCATGCGTGTACACCTGTATGAGTGGACACAGACGCTGTCTCGCCACCTTAACACACACGTATCAAACAAGGCCATGGGTCTGACATGCTCTTATCTCGCGCAGCCTTTTCGCCGTGAACAAATGTGCAGCGCTACCTCAACAGCTCCCCACCGAATGTACTGAGGAAGTCAAAACTGTTGCAGAGAATCTGAGGGGTTTTTTTTTTTTTTTTTCCACTACTTTCTCTCTTCACTGATGGCCTGTTGTCTTATCTTTCTCAGATGAACTCTAATTCTCTCCCAGCGCATAACTTTGATTAAACCGTCTGAAAAAATGTAAATTCCCCATCAAATTTTTTTTTTTGTTGAGACGTGAAAATTAAAATCACTCTTCTACTGCATCATCACTTTGGATATAAGGAATAAAACGATTTCAGCGGCGCGGAGTAAATTAAAATCCAGATTTCACTGCTCTGGAGAGTGTCATGGCTTGCAGATTGTGCGCATGATACAGCGCATTGACCCCCCGCTTGATTTAGCAGATGCAACACGATACATTCCTCTCATCCCGGCTGTTTTTTTTTTTTTTTTTAATACTATCTGAATCCCTTTTCTATGCAAGGCATAACCTTAATCTCACTGCCTTTAACCTTGCCATTCTCCTCCTCTATCTCTCCCTCCTTCCCTCTCTTGTTCCATCTCTCCCTGCGTTTGTTTATCCAGCACTCTCTCGCTGCCTCTCTGATGAGTGTTTTATCTTGCGGCCCACCTTTTCACACTGCCGCGTTCACAATCACGAGTATCACCCGTAATTATCTCGCCGTATTCCCCCTTCTCGCCCTATCGTCGGCATTCATCTCGGTGCTGGAATTATATGCGTTTCAGCTGGGTGCCACCGCGTTCCTCCCCTCCCTCCCCTCCCTCCTCCCCAGAGGAGAGGAGGAAGAGGAGGAGGAAGAGGATAGGTTGGGAGGGGGGGGAGAATAAGCAGACCCAGGTTGGTGTAAAGACAAATCTAGCGTGTCGCAGGTTGGAGATTGTAAAGCCTGGCTGGCCTGACCTGCATCACCATACAGCAGCTCCAGACGAACATCTCAGGTGTAATTACTTTGTTTCACAGCTTCCTTTTTATCTCCCATCGACTTTGCATCTGTCCCCTTTCATACTCCGGCACTCCTGCACATAATATAGTTGTGGTCCCCTGTCAAAGTCGCCTTGACCTTCCTCCTTTCTGCTGCTGCCATTGTACCAATAAGAAAACCAATTAATGACTTATCCGTCCATCTCAATGTCAAGTCTTTTTCTGAGGTGTACTATTATGTCTGCTTTTCCGACGTGCTGTTAATTAACTCAATGCTTCGCCTTCTCCATACGAGCCTCCCACCGCTCACTCACCCAACCACGCCGGTATTCAGGACCACATAATAGTACTGTAGGTGTGAGGCGAGCTGCACACTCACACTCACACACACACAGAAAACCTTAAACTTCTGAGAGCAACAGAATGTAGAGAGGGACGGTGAAATGGCAAAGAAGGATATGAAAGGATTTAATGAACAAGATGTATGAAGGAGAATTCAATGGAGAGGCCAGATAAGGCTCTAAAGTCGTTAAGAGTGGGCAGAGTGTGGCGCATCCGCCTCTTTTTAGGTGAAGACGACGGAGCAGTAAAACCCCGCACTATATCCTCACCTTTTCATGAGGGAAGCCCCCCGAACAGTGGCTCGGAGTGAAGCGACGGAGAGCGTTCGCTTCCCCCTTTATCACATTCATATTCAAATTTCTGAGTGAAATGTCAAAGATGATAGACATATCACTTTTAGCTTTTTTTCTGTTAGAGGAGACCGCATTAAAACCCTTTTCACAGTCTGGTTTTAAAAGGTAGAAATACCCACTATGACTCTTGTTGGTGTGGTGATTATTCATGTTGTGTCATGTTCAACCTAAAAGTCCCCAGCTGCGGTCGAGCAGGACAGCGTGACATTCAGTTACCTAATGATTTGACCTTTTTTTATGGCTCGGACAAAGAGAACTTTTTTTTTTTTTGCACGTCTTCAGTCAAATATGATTAATGCAAGAAGACAAAGCCGTGCATAACTCGTGGCAACGTTCACCCTCAGACGCCAAGCATGATGTCTATCTGTTTCACTTGTCCCCATTTCCATATTTATTTTAATTAGAATTTGGCAGAGTATTGTCCTAGGGGACAACTATTATGAAAATCATTCCAATATCCTAATATATAAAATTAGAGCAGCACTGTTTATGTAGCGTTTTTTTCTTCTTTTTTTTTTTTTTTGGTTTTTGAACTTTCTAGTTAGAAATTATATACTCACACAGCCAGAGTGAGAGGAGCCAGCCATATCTTTTTAATTTTCTAAATGCAATTCATTGCTCCGAACACGGATTCAAAACACTAATTAATTTGTATTTGATAATTTGCCCACTTTCACGGCATGACATAAGTGCAATTTTTTCCTTTTAAACTTTGCACTGCATGCACAAGTTTAATTAAGTGAGAACTCTCCACATTATCAACATTATGAATTGTACGATTTTTTTTTTTTTCAGAATATAAAAAAAAAAAAAAAGTAGGTCTGCAAGGGTCTTTTTCTGCTCTTCCTCCTCTCCACTCCCACAATTTTCTGCATAAAAGAAATATTCAGAATTGAGAGGAGTGATTGCTGGAGGAGGTATACATTTCCAGTTAATTTTACATTGACCTTGCAAAAAGACTTGTGAAAGAGCATGAATAAGTTAAACAGTAATAACAAAAAAAAAAGAAAAAAAAGAGTTAATGCACCTTCATCCGGCTGCGCTGAACTGTCTCACTGACAGACCATCCACTCCTCCTCTCAGCGACAGTACAATCACACTGTAGACTCCTTTCATGGACCCATAGCTAACCTACATTTGAGCTAAATTGTACATTAAACAAGATTAATGAGATTTTGGTTTCAGGGGGCTGAATTTTAACATGCCTTTGCTTGGCTACTGGAAATAATTGTCTTCATTTTAAAAGTTCTGACCATGAACAATAATACGGCTCTCGCTCCGCTTCATACGGCTGCATCATTAACTGTAAAAAAAAACTTAAGAATAGAGTCTGTCTTACCTGTGTGAGCGGTACAGGACAGTGTGTGGGAGTTTGCACATTGTGGTCTCAAAGCCATTATCAGAGGAATCATCTTCAACCTTCAACTCGCTAAACACTGCTCTATTTTTCAAAATAAAGGGCAAAAAAAATAAAAGAATCCTACAGCTCTGTTGCCTGTCGGTCTCTCCCTGGATGTCATCTCATTTGATAGTTTTTATCTGGACTTGCTTGCTTTTTGTGCAGTTGCTTTCCTTTTTAGCAGTGAGCCATTAGTTTCTTATTACAGTCTGAACAGACAGTAGGTTGTACTGAAAACACAAACTGAGCCAGTTTTTTCTTCGCAGAGCCTCTAAAAAGGGATAAATCTGCTAAATACAGGCTTTGCACTTGTTATGCAGGTTGTTCTACAAGTTATTTGATGAACTGAACATGTTAAAATGACAGGTGATCATGTTGTCATCAGAGTATTGTATTCATATTAGTTTATCTTTTGATAATTCTTTCATTCATCACAGTTTTTGGACTTAAATATATCAAAAAACAAGGTCAAGGGTTAGTTTGGGCCCCTTTTGACTCCCCATTTCTTAACAATGTGGTTGAATTTATTTAGGAATATGCTCTGTCACACTCACAGATTTGTTGCTAGATACGGCCTCCATCCTTCCTTGTTGTCGGCATGCAAGGCATTCGGTATAATCTGTGACCCGTTAACGGCTTGGTTTGGATTCGGATCCATTTTTTTGACGATGTGACAGGAATGTGTTCATCAGTTGGATGCTAGTTCTCTAAACACATGGTGTGTTGTCTTCAAATTCTCTTATTCTGTCTGCACAACACTTATAAAATGAAAGTGTAGAGTCGGGTTCACTGTCAGTCTTGTTTCCTCATTCTTCAAGCGAACAGTTTTCTGATTTAAATCATTATTTCACCAATTCCAGACTGTTCTTGCAAGTTTCAAGCAAGTTTTGGCAACATTAATTTTTTAAAAAAGTGTTGATTCTTTTGTTAAATTAAACATTTTGGGGGACAAAATGCAACAGGTCACTCAACAGGTAAGTTATCGATAGTTTACGTCTAATATCTGAACATTTAAATGGACGCTCAGTCCCACCCAGAGGGACTCGGTTTCTAATGATATAGAGAAAGGCTGCAAATCCTTAGAGAAGTAGAGAAGCTGGAACCTACAAATGTTTGACATTTTTATTAGATAAAAGACTCGAAATGATTGTCATACAATAATTGTTTCAGCATTAATGTAGAACCGCGTGCTCGACATTAACGCTCTTCTTTACCTTCTTCTTTTCGCTTTCAAGACTTTAAACTATAGAAGCCATTTTGCCCTTCCACTAAAGCATTAATCTGTCTTTTTAACCTCTTTGCTGACTATGAATATTCCTCTTCATGTTCGGCGTAGATAGCGCGACCCTCTCACTGTCAGATCACTAAAGCATGTCGGCCTCTAACATGTCCATTTCCCCCTTTCATTAGCCCTCCCTATCTGGACAGCGCTTCCTCTTCTTTACCCCGTTTTGTCTGTCTGTCACGGGACAAAGACCTGACGGGGTCCTGGCTGGGCCCCGAGCCCAGAAAATCATTTAACAGGCCAATCAGAACGGGGGCAGATCCCAGCGCAGCCATTAGGGGAAACCCGAGCGCCGACCCCGACCCCCTTGTCTCTCACAGCCTCTTTTACGTTTTAGACGCTCTACAAATTGAGCATCATCCTCCAACCCTCAGCAGCCATTTTGTAAAAAAAAAAAAAAAAATGACGGGTGTCCGGGAAAGAAGAGAGAGTGGGAACAGACATGAAAATTATGTTCATCGGGTTTATGGAAGAGATGTGGAGAAAGAGATAGAAATTAAATATCCCAGGCTGACTAGAAGGGGGTTTTCTAACTCTCCGCCCTCCCCTTCCTCGTCTCCTCTCTGAACCCCAACCTTTAGTTCACTGACTCAAAACCGTGATAAAACCCTATTTCTCCGCTTTCATTCTTTCACTTGTCCTCTCTTCCTCTTCGATCCCGCCACAAGGGAACACTCAGGCCTTTGTTCGGTGAATTGGTTTTCAGATGTTATTTTTTCTTCACTCTTTCTTTCTCTAAGAGCATGTGATTAAAATCACCTCAGTCGTTTAGCGCTGATGCCTTTTGTCTCTCCAGTCCCATTCTGCTGGGAGTCAGAGGGCTTACTACTCTACATCTAACAGGTAGGATATAATAGGATTTCACTCCTGCTCTTCTCTGCACCGTCCTCCTGCATATTTAGAGCTTAAATATATGCATATGTATAAATTAAGGCTCAGGGTAATAATCTGAGCTTTTAATAAGAAGCAGTGTATAATTTTAACTTTTAAGTCTTGGGAAAGGGAGGAGGGGGGGGGACGACTTGTGAATACTGCCGGGAATATGAATATTTTCCATGTCCAAACATGACTCTGTTTGGCCAATTTATAGAAGTTTCAAAAAGGTTGCACTGATTCCCGAAGAACAAACATGATTTATTCATGAGTAAGGGTCATTCCATGAGCTTGGCTATTGGAGGTGAACTTAAGAAAATAAGAGGAAATGAATCAACAGATGGTATTTAAATTGACTGGCGAACGTTAAAGCTTTGTAAAGATGTGCGTGAATTATGAATGTTGAAGAACATATTCTCTGCTTCTCTTTGTAATCACTTGATATTTAATTTTTTACCTATGGCCAGCCAATTCTCAAGTGCAGTTTTTTTTATGGTTTGTTTGGAATAAATGGAGGCACCACTATATAATAAAAAAATAACAGGAAAAAAAACAGAACAGCCCAATATCCAAGGAATTATATTTGTATTGGACAATTTTGCAATTTTTTACATCCAGAGCCAAGAATGTAGAGGTGGATTGCCGAGACCTGCATCAACCAGAGTTTGCGTTCCATTACAGACCAATAATTACTGGTTTCTTTTTTAAATGGTAACCATAATCTTTTGTTTTATAGTCGCCTAACTTTAACCATACATTTAGCTTAACTAGGTGTCTTAGTTAGCTGCTGTAACTGTAACCATAGTTCATTTTTTGAATATTAAAAACCAAATGTCATTGGACGTAATCAGGGTTTTTGCAGAGTTGTCAATATCAACGTTGTCTGGCAATGGAGTTGAGCGACAGAAACAAACCTTGTAACCATGTAAACATATATAAGCAAAACCATCACAAAGACATATTACAGTTGCTGTACATATAAAACAGTACAGCAAAATCATACACCAATAAAATGTTATATTTACATCATATTATATGTTTAAAGGAACATTTCAGCCTTTTTTTGAGTTTTCCTGATAAAGGCTCTGTTTGTTATGGCAACTGGTGGAAAATCTCACAAGTCAAAAGAATTAAAGTGGTGAATAGTTTTGGGTAATAGACGCCATTAGAGTCACAGACACAGCTCCGCAAGGCTGGCTAAACTATTTACAGCTTATCAGAAAAAGACTTTTTGGCTTTAACCTACCATAATAAAACTAAATTATGCAGTCCACTTTTGGTACAGGCTGAAATGTATCTGCTGAACTGTTGAGTATGTAAATCTGGTACTAAATGTTTGGTCTCCCTTCGCGAAGCTACAAATCACTGAAACAGTTTCTCGTCACATACACCCACCTCCACCCACATCCACACAGAGGAAGTGAAAGAAAAAAGCAGCAGAGTCCTTTTCTCATTCTGAGAAAATCTCCCTTTCTTCTTTCCCTCAATCCCTCCTCCTAACTGTCTTCCTCTACGTTCGGCTGCCAAAGGCCTTGATTAATGGCCCGCTTTAATTAATACTTTTACAGTACTTAGAGCAGAGACCTTGCAATTAGCATTGGCCTAAAGAGTGTAATCACCTGAGCTTATCCAGATTCTTATCCACAGACTGACTGACTAAATGACTGACTGACTGCTGTGCACAGAGAGAGCATGTGTTAGCTTGTATAGCTTAGATGTTGCTTTATTTTCTGAGAGGTATTTTGGTTTCGCTCTTAGAACTCAGATCCAACTCTTTATAAAGACAGAGGAAAAAAAAAAGGATCTCATGGTGCGCTGTGATGGCCTAAAGTTATATTATGGGTGATGTTTCAAACTAATCCACCCTCTCAAACAAGGTTAAACCTATTTTAAAACTTGAAGCCTAAATGGATTTTTCAGGATGTCGTCAGGATCCTAAATTTGTGAAAAAGAACTTTTTAAACAAAGAAATGTCTTATTGGCTTCAACAGATTAAATATGCCTTTCTAACCAGTCCTGTTGAACACCTGATTTAAATATGGATTAATCAAAGTGTAAATAGGAAGAAACTGGACAAAAAAGCTGGATATTTTGTCCCTTTGTCCTTTTAAACTATGGCAAACTGACCAGCTTACTAAAGATTATGCCATTACCTCACAATATATCTGATTACTAATGTTCATTTTATTCAAATCAGGGCTACTGGGTCTGAACCATTGCTGTTTTAATGGTTCCATAACATTTTGAAAAGGGGGAAGTCAGACTTACATGAAAAAGTTGGCAGATAAACTATCCTACAGTCTGTCCTGGAGAGAAAAACCAACAGTACAGGTCAAAAAAAACTCATCCAGCAAAAGCGAGACGCTCATCGAGCAGCCGTAGTCTGAACCCAGAGACGTTCAGATGACGTCGATATGTACTCTAGATAGATACAAATGGATTTGGCTACAGGAGGCCGCTGTTCACTTTCTGTTTCCAACTTTGAGTGTCATGTTTCCAACTGTGAGCCGGGCCAGTTTTTTAAAAAACAAAACAAAACAAAAAAAACATAGCTACAATTATCATGGTGTTTACTTTTGCCATGACGACAACGGTAGCCCAACTTTAAGGAAGTTGTAACTTTAACCGACACCACGTTTTCAAGTCATCATTCTAACCCGAACCAAGTGGTTTTTGCGCCTAATCAGACCTTAACCACAGCGTTGTCACATCATAAAACATGATTTGTAACAATTTTGGAAAACACAGATTTAGGCGACATATTAGAAAAAGGCTCCTATGGGTCATCCCGGAGTGCACGGCACAATCGACCTATGTGCTCGTTTAATTATGAGGATGTGTCGCTATCCTAAGACTGTCTATTACTACTGTATGTATTTTGATGCAAGTCTGGATTGAGATAGTCGGTGACAAAGCCGGGCCTCCTTTATGTCACCTTTTTGTAGATTATTTCTCTTTGCTGTATTCAGAAAATACATTTTTTTATAATCTGCATTGGATAACCAGTAAAAAAAAACGTGCACTCAGAGTAGTTTCTGATTGAATCCACAATGACACATTAATACCCTCAGTAAAGAGCATATAAAAGCACCGCCTTTCTTATTATTATTTTTCTTTTTTTTGTTTGTTTGTTTTACTGGGAACTGGAAACGTCAGGCAGTGAGAGAATTCCACGGCATTAATTACAAACTGATTAGACGCTCCTTTTGCAGGAGGCTGTATCATTTAATTGAGGGGAAAATAATGATCACAATTCCAGCAACTTCTAATTAGAAAAACAGCTCAAATCTTATCAGGACTGCGTGATGCATGCGGAACACACATCGCTTTCAGTCTTACACAAAAGCACACACACACACACATCCAGAAATAAACAGTTTCTATGGAGTGTATTCTTTTGTGTTTTTTTTTTTTTTAGTTGTTTTTGTTTTTTTTCTGGGATACACACTCACTCCCAGTCTGAGACAGAGCAGCCAGTTTAAGCACATCAAGTTGACTCGCGGATTATGTTTGTAGATATTACCCGAAGAATCAGCGGTGCGCTTTCTCAAAAGAGACACAGACAATTACAGATCTGATAACCCCTGAGTTGTATCACAGTTGTTGCAGTGTGTTTACACTATCTGACATAGCTGAAACAACAGCACAAATAAGAACAGAGAGAAGATTCTCATCTCAACTTTCCTGACTTACCGCTTATCACAAACCACAAAAATCACAGTGTCAAGACAGAGTTTGGAATGGGACCAAAGAGCCCAACACACACACACACACACTCTGACACACTCGTACAAAAACAAACCACCATCGCATCGAATTTTTTAGGTCGGGTTTCAGTATTTATTGGCAGCTGCTGGGAGTGTTTTGTAATACTTAAGAGGATATTTCCACACAGATAAACAACAGCTTGAAGAAACCTTTCCAAAAAGGAACGCGTAATGTTTCCTGTTAAATTGGCAAACAACAGCAGGATTGTGTGTGTGTGTGTGTGTCTGCATGTGTCTGACCTCAGGGGGGAGAATTGCATACAGTATATGACTCATGTTATGGCAATGACACAGTAAGAAACTGCAGCACTTCGACTTGAAGGACGTATTATCTTCCCCGCAGGTCAACGAGACAGTTTCATAACATCCCAAATGGGATTCTTATTCGACGTGAGTAGCGCCGAGTGGGGTCCGCGGGGGGAAAAAAAAAATGTTTATTCTCTCTGCCGTTCATGAAATTTACACACATATATATAGCGCTATGATTAATAGGCAGTTTTGTCATTGGGTTTTATTAATGTGAAAACGCCTGATTTATGGGCTGTGTCTAGACACGGTTGCTGCTTTCTCCTCTCTGGCGGCAGATCAACTGATCGGCTCGTATTGTGTGAGTTTGTGTGTCTTCGGGACAGACGGGCGATAGTTTAGTTTCCATTAATCGACTCTGCCGTTGTTGCTCGCTCACTCGCAGGTTGAGAATGAAATGTGTGTGTGTGGCTTCCCTGATTCCTTATAAACAGAGTCATTACAGTGCATTAGGCAAAACAGCAGTAAATCAGCGCACAGACGGGCCTGGCAGAGCAGCATGATTGATGGCACCGAGTTGAAAGGATAAAGAAAGGCGTCACGGACTAATATTTGATATTGCATTCTCATCAGTAGAAACAATTGATCGACTGTATATTTGCAGCTGTCACATCGGGACGGTTGCAAAATCTGACTCAATTGGAAAATTAAATGAACGCACCTTTTTTATTAAGATCCCAAGCACAACAGCCGACAGCCACGTATCTGCTGGGGAAAAGTGTGAGAAAACAACTCATTACAATATATCACGCACTTGTACACTCTCACACACACACACACACACACACACACACACACACACGTCATCATAAAGGTATCTACTCGGGGTGAAATTGGAATTGGCCACTCCCTTGGATCAGTTTGAGTATTCCTTTACCGTGTTTCTACAGGCTTGGATGAGAATATTGTAGGGTTGTGATTGTGTGTGTGCGTGCGTGTGTGTTTGGCGGAAGGGGGGGGGGGGGGGTAAGGCTGGGGGATTGTCCAGGGAAAGTGTCTGCTTGGCCGTCCCTGGCTGAGAGGTAAGCCTTGCCGGTGGTGTGCTGAAAACCGACCGTATTGTCGCCGGCTGCGGAGCCAAAATCACTGACGCGTTTTAGAAAGGGCCCCCGGTGCTGGAGAGGATGGGGATATTAAGCACACACACAGACACACACACACACACATACACACACACACAGTCATGAACATGTACAATGCCGTTACGCACACACACACCTACTCGAACAATACTCAAACAAAAGCGCAGGCATATACCGTAACACAGAGCCAAAGGTACACCCTCGAATGCGAACACACACACACACACACACACACACACTCGGAGCAGCGAGCCGAGCCGCTGTGCCAGGTGGCAGGGGGGAGGCTCTCGGCTGAGAACGAGCATAGAGGAGGAGGAGAGGCTCTTGGCCGGCCTTGAAAGCGAGAGGCACAAACGGCAGCGGCGATGCCCAGGTTTGGATGCGACCGGGGGAGCCCTGGAGGGGTTTCCTGGGCACGCAAGCGGGGAGGAGGGGAGGGTTACTGGGATGGTTTTCGGGCTGCGGTCAGGCCCCCTCTGTAACAGAGAAGTGTGATCCCAGACACAGCTGTCCTGTTCTGAGCCGGACCTCCTTGTCCACAGGCCCAGAGCTTCAGCAGGGATGGGGATGCTGCGGCGAGCTTAGAATGGGCTTACACACACCATATTGTTCCCGGCGTCGGCACTAGATACTAAATAAGACGTACCTTTTTTTTTTTTTTTTTTCCTCTAAGCTGTGTGTGCAGCATGGCGGGTTTAGGACAAACGCTATGCTAATTATCTTTGGAATAGAAATACAACACTCTCAGATAAGGTGCTGTGTATTCGCACCCGGCCCACCGAGGTGATCAGATAAGGGGGAGTTGACTGGATACAGTAGCCAGATGGATTGGGTACCCTTATACACCCAAAACCATAAAAAAAAAAAGGTCAAACTAAGAGAATTCTACGTCAAAATGAGAGAAAAGGAGACCCTCGCATCCGCACGGGGAACCTTCGAATGCTTCAAATACAGCCTCAGCTGTAAACTGAATGTCCGTTTATCTGCTGCAGTGTATTCTAAACCACTAGGGAGCTTCCCATCTCAGGGTATCCATTGTCCCTGTTGCCCCTGAACTCTCCAACTACCGCAAACAGGATCAGGTCCCGGCGGAGGAGAAGTCTAAGAAAGGAAGACTGTGAAGAGGAGGCAGGTGGGGGGGGAGAAGAAGAAGAAGGAGGAGGGGTGAGGAGGAGAAGAAGAAGAAGAGACCAGGTGGAGGAGGGAGGAGGATTGAGAAGAAGAAAAAAAAAAAAAAGCAAACTGAGGGAGTGAAAGATGTGAATTAACAGAGTGCCGGTGAGGTATTCTGGTTGGGGCTGGCTCACGTAAAGTGAGCTGTGGGGCGTGTAAAGTGAGCAGGGGGCTATTTGGGTCGTTTTCACATGGAGCCTGGCCAGACTCCAGAACTGAGCGAGGAGAGAGAGAGTGTGTGAGAGAGAGAGACAGAGTGAAAGAGAGCGAGAGAGAGACTCCTAATGGCTAAGCCTTTCACTAGGCCACACTGCAGTGAGCCGTAATTGAAGGTAATTGTTGGGAAGAGCCGATACACACAGCTTCCCCACTGTTCCCCGGGCTGAGATGGACAAGCCTGGGATGACAGAGAGGGAGAAAAGGGGGGGAAGAGAAGGTGTGGAGGGGAGGGGTGTTGAGGGTGAGGACCATAGGGGGGGGGTGGGAGGGGAAGAGAAAGAGTCAGGAGGATAGAGGGAGATTGCATTACCCCACCTCCACCGTCCCCAACTGTCCTACACGGCATTTGTCTGCTCGCACAATTGCGTAATTGTGTCCCCGCTAAATGGTCCGAAGGGCTGCTGCAGCGTCTTGGATGCAGGTGGGCAGGCTCGGATGACAGACAGACAGACAGACTGAAAGAAGACAGAAAGAAAATACACAGTGAAAGGAGAAAGAGACAGGAGTCGCTGCTGAAATGGCGGCAGCTGGGTGACCACAAGCTCACATTGGGACACTAACTTTAAAACATCCCAAAAAAATAAATTTCTTTTTTTTTTTTTTTTTTTGCACACCGCCAGTGCAGTCCAGTAAATTTGATCTTTTTTTTTTTTTTTTTCTCCCCCCCCCAGAATCCTTCAATGAATACATTTCGCTCTTTGTCACACACATACACAGACATTTTCAAATAGATTTTATGAGGTTGTGCCGAAGCGATGATGTTCATGTGTGTGACTCTGAGCGCTCAAGTGTGTGTGTGTGTGTGTGTGTGTGTGCGGACAGGAGATGGAGGAAATCACCTTCCCCACTTTGCCTAGCCTCCTCGGTTGGATGGGTTTAGCTCCATGAGCGCACTGGAGCAGGAAATCCAGATTCGCAGCCTATCAGCGAAATAGCACATATATGACTCCCCAGCCTAAGACGGTCTAATCAGGCCTGCCAACCCGCTAACTCCACCACCATCATCACCAGGCGCCAGATTGACTCCTGAGCCCAAATCGCAGCTCCTGCTTTACGCCATAAAATGATTCCTGTATTGGTTTCCCCTTAAACCTGGTGAAGCTAATGCAATGTAATGTAAAAATTAGAAGCATAGTGCTACTGTGCTGCATGTCAGCAAGTGCAGATTTGACTGGACGAGGCCGAGGGAGGGGAGGGAGGGGAGGCCCGAGTGGACTTATTGAATGAGCAGAGGAAAGAGGGGAAGAGAAGAAGAAGAAAAAAAAAAAATCAACCCAATTACCCAGGCGAGCTACTGTTCTGCAGCCTCTTGCGAATAAGGCTGATGAATGTGAAATGTTGTAATTTGCAAGTGCTGATAGTGACAGAAAAGTGGCGCTAGATCCAGTAGAATTAGAATTAGAGGAATGAAAGACAGGATCCGATTTTCCCCTATCAGAAGTGTTTTTCTTTTTCTGCCAAATAAGCTCGCTCATCTTTTATTTCGGAAGTAACCTTTTTGCCTTAATTACCGAGTATCCAGGGTCCTGCCGTCGCCGTTGGCATCGGGGGGCTTTGGCTCGGGCACACACACACACTCACACACACTCACACACATATACATCAGGACAAGCTTTGATAATTAGCCAAGCAAAATGAACTTTAATTCTTTCTTTTCAAATGCTAGATCTGGCCCATAATTACTGCTGTGTAATTAAAAGTCCCAATCAATCTGTTGGATTGCGGAGTCTCAATGAAAGAACAGGAGAAATTAGACCTTAATCCTCAGAGCACTCTCTCCCGTCGCGCTCCTCATGTCCCCTTCACACATGTTGTTGCCGTTGACGTACACACACACACACATACATTCGCTGTCACACACTTTTTACATTTCAACCCCCAACCCTGAAAAAGACAAACCCCCATTTTAACAGGGAAAGCTTCTTTTTTTTTTCTCTCCTCCTCACCTCCTCCTGCTAAAAATGTATAATATAATATAGACCATTATGTTCTTTAAAAACTCATTACAGCGTTTGAAATGGGAATCTTGGGAAGTCTGTTTAAATATTGCCTCCTCCACATTGTGCGGTGATGGGGCGTGGGGAGGGGGGGGGGAGAGACACATCGGGGGACGTGGCATGCAATTAAGAGCAGAATGGATTAGTTTCCTTTTTAAAGTTATTGAGACACAATGAAGGGAGAGGCTTTCTCTGTTTCCCCCCCTCTCATCATCTGTATTGATGGCTCCCCTGTAAGCCCCTCCGCTTGCCCCTCTCTCCCAGTTAATGACAGTTTGCATTTCACACTACAGGAACCAAGGAAAACCCTTTGGCCTTTTTCCTGTGAAGAGTGAAGAGATAGACCGGGCAAGAGAAAAGAGGTGTGACAGAGCCATTTGACTTTGTAGGTCGTGGCTGTCGTGGTGTGGAGAGGAATTAGCCCAAGACAAACATGTCAGAAAGACTAAAAGGCATTACTTCTCTCGCATGTCGTAACAGCCCCATTCTTCACCGCTCACGCTGTCCCGAAAGTCATGGAATCCGAAAAGTTTACAGCGAGGCAGAAATTACTTGGCTTACTGTATTTATCAGGCCTAGTGTGCAGTTACTACGGCTTGTTCAACACTAGTCTGTCAAAAAAAAAAAAAAAAAAAAGAGGCAACTGGTAAACTAATTCCTGTGCTATATGAAGGATTGGGTGTGTACAATGAACACGGAGAGTATTAAGAGCAGATGATCTTTATAAAGTTAGTTATTGAACTGGAGGAATAGATTTTTACTTTTAGAATTTAAAGGATAATTTCATTTTATTACAATTTAGGTAATATTTTTGTAGTTTTCGCCATCATTTCTATCAATAATATTAACATTGCAGTCACCAAAATTGACTGATGAGTTCTGGGGATAATGTCACATTTCTAAAAGGAAGTCAGATGAGGCAAGAAACACAAGTACATATCCGTTACAGTTTACAGACTGACTTCATGCCAAGCAGAAACCACCACAGCTTGGGGTTGAAGTCAATGCAGAAGTACCTTAAAGGGCCATCAACAGCTGCTAGATGCTCCAACTGACTCCCATTCAAAAAGAGTCAACTTCTCTCTAGAAATACTAAGTCAATCATTTTTTCAAAGAGTCGCTGAGGTCTCAATCACCAGATTCAGGCCCTCTAATAAGTGTGCTGGTGGTCATTTGAAGACTTAAAGTAGGTTTGATGTCTGCCGTGTGGGCGTTGATTGACAGCTGTGATTGACAGTTGGCTCCGGGACTCGCACTGAGTCGGACTATTGTCACAATATTTCACTAAGTTTAATGTTACTTGATTATGATACCTGCTCTGTTAGCATAAATTAGCTAAAGTAGTTAGCATTAGCTCAAGTGTGCAGCGCTCAGTGGTCCCACTAAGCTAGCATTAGCTTGGGCATTTTTCCAGAGCGTGAAAGGCAACACCTCGCACTTCGTATTTGGAAAGTCCTGGCTCAAAATGGAAAGACGGCACCGACCAAAAGCTGCAACTCTGGGCTTTAAACCAGCTCCAATGCAAACCAGTGGGTGACATCACACCTCGCTATGTCCATCTTTATATACAGACTGTGCTTCATGGTTTAACTTTGACCCATCATACTTACTGTAGCTTTGTGTTCACACAGTTTTGCTGTCCAATGAGGGATGAATCCAACGGTTAAGGTGCACTCACTCTTGGTTTTACCTCAGTGTTATCATAAGCCAGACTTGACTTTTACACTCTTTGTATATATGCAAGTGCTAAAGCTTCTTCCTGCCTGATAGAATGATATCTGTTTTGTTCCCATGTTCTATCTTTCACTTTCTTCTCAACTTTGGACATGAAATAGTTCAGAAGAACCAGAATTTGCAAAAATCAAGGAGCCAAAAGTCGTCACGGTGGCCTACGTTGCTCCCAAACCACTAATATCATTCTGCATAGGCCCCTAAAATGCAGGGCTTATGATTAAACATCAAGCATATATTGAATTAAACCCCCCACACCCCCCTTTTTTTTTTTTTTTTAAAGAAGAGGTTAAAAAAACTGCATTAATCGTTTCAGGTATGAGAAATGGTATGATAATCAGCCTCGTCTGGAGTCTTTACTGCCGCGGTTACGTGGACCGCTAATCCAAACGCAGCTCCTCTCCTGCACCTGAAAGCCCTCCTGATCCCGACTGAATGGTAATGATTGAAATGAAAGGCATCAGCATGCCAAATCACATAATGGAAATCCAGAACAAACGCTATGACCCCCCCCACCAGCACCACCACCACCACCTCGGCCTTTTCTTTCACTGCACCACATCTTATCTGACTCCTTATTCTATCAGCTGAAGTGCAGCACAATGGGGACACAAGTTATATGTGCTTTATGTGTGGAACCGAATACTGTTTATGCTAATTTATACAGATGCATACAAGGCTTTAGACCGATAGATCACTTTGCTGATATTATTCTTCATATCAGACATCATGCAAAGGTAATATGATCGACATATTGGATATGACTTTCATTATCAGCCAATTTGTCAATTGTTTTTCCATTGCTAAGACTATAAAATGTCATAAAAACATGAAAATACGCATCCTAATGCCCCGTAGTCAAATGTGACGTCTCCAAATTGCTTGTTTTGTCTGTAAATTTATTATATTTCAGTTTGGTCTGTTTATCAATGATAGAAAATAATCAAATTCTCATATATGAGAAGTTTGGACAAGAAAATTGCTCAATTAATGACCTAAAGGATGAGTTTTTGATTAACTTTCTGTTGATGAAAGTCTTCTGGGAGAACAAACGATAAGTTTAATGTAAGATTTGAATGGAGTTCAGTTGAGTTGTATCATCATATGTTAATCTTAATGCCGTCTTTTAGGCTTTTTCTGCTGTGAAAATGTACATATAATTAGCTGTAAAAACACACAGCGCTTGCAACTGTGTGATAATGTCCAAAAATCCAAAAAGGTGGAGCCCACACACACACACACACACACACACACACACACTGACACACACACAGTGGTCCTCCATCACTCCTGCAACACCATCACAGCAGAGCTAGCCTAATCACTCACTCTGTATCCTAACCAAAACAAAATGGTGCCAACCAGTAGCTTTTAGCCGTGTTTACACTCCTAACTCCCCACCTCCCTACTGCCCTCCCCTCCTCCCTGCCTCCCCCGGCGGCTCGTGGCGGCATGGGTGATTAATTTGGGCCGTGCAGACAGGTAAACACAGGCCTATTTACATGGCTTACCCGCCACCATATTTATACTCAACAGGACTAAGCTTCAGATAGAATATCCTCAAAGCTCCCATCTGTTTATTTTCTCTAACTGCTCCTTGAGCTCCGTCCTGACACCCGTCCTCTACCTTCTTTTTGCCTCCCCCTCGCTCTAAGCCCGACTCCCCTCCTCTCCTCCTCCTCTTCCTCCCCCTCCCCTCTCCTCCTCTCCTGACCTGCCTCGATCTCAGGTCAAACACGGGACATTTTTTTTTTGGTCTTCTTTCCTCTCCCTCCGGGAATTTTGTCAGGAATTTTTATCTCCTGTAAAATAACACAGTAATGATGAGGCCTCATTTATAAAAATATTGAACTTCATCATCCGCAGCTGCTTGTTTAAAGTGCCCAAACCTCTGTCTTATCCATGCACAGGCTGCAAATAAAGTTGCTTGTGTGAACACAGTACTGCAGTTCTAGTAAAAAAAAAAAAAAAGTTTGCCCGCTATAGCTGGAAGTGTTTAAGATTTCTTACACGTCTGTGGTTTCATGATTTCACCTTTCTGCCGCCCGCATGAGGTAGTGCCAACATGAAATTTAAACCATAACTTGTAATATTTCTTTTGAGTTGCAATGAACCCACAAAAAATCTATCAAAGCCTCTAAAAATTAAAGCTCACTGTGGAGCTTTCAATACACCGCACGTTTGCACGTTAAATGCAAACCTGACGTTGGAGCAGCAACATCTCAACACTGAGATGAGCTTTTCTGATTCCCCGTCTGTGCCACAGGTAAAAACAAGTATATGACTCAAAGACTTTACTATAATAGATCGATTGGGCCATTTTAACCTGATCCACCTGTGTCTGAAGTGGTTTATGTTCCTTTTTATTCCTGTCCAAACCCAAATAAACTTGAGATGTGCTCTTAATCATGATGGAAGCAGTCAGATGGGCAGCATTTGTTTGCTGCTACAAGCCAGCAAATGCTAAAAAAAAAAAAAAAAAGGACTGTTACTGATTACAGTAGAACTTCAGATAAAAATGTGATGCGCAGCTACGATTTGGTCTCCTCTTTTGAAATTTGGCCTGGTATCTGAAAGATAAAATAGTTGGTTACAAGATCATTTAATCTTTTAAATTATATTACTAAATGTGTAATATGCCACAAAATTAGAGATACTGAAAAGCATTTTAATTTAAGATTTGTTTAGAATAAATTCAAGAAGAGCTGTGTAGTTGGCATGAGTAATAATCATTGTTTAGCTGAACTTATCAAACCTATCAGACATAAACTTTATCAATAAAGTTTTGCATACAGTTTTTCAGGTGATGATTGCAGTGCACCACTGTAACTGGACTTCAGTATGACATTCATGTATTGTTGTTTCCACATGATGAAGACGTGCCTAAAAGTCTGACGAGACCTCTCAACCATGTGAATAACTCGTGGAGCTCGTCTTCTCTCTGTCACACTGTCTCTCTGTGGACGTCTGACACTGTCTCTGCTCCACAGAAATTTAGGGTTAAGTGAACAATGCGGGTTCATGGATAGCAGGTACTTTGAGAAACATTCATTTTTAAATCTCTTTAAATTGAAAACAGAGAAATGCAATAAATACTTTTCACTTATTTAGTGTTTTCTACTATTTTTTTTACTAGTTAAAAAAGACAAGTCAGCTCCCGAAGGCACCTAGCTGAGGAAATATCACGGATTGATTTATGATGTATATACTTAACAGCTTTTATCAACAGATACAGTATATAAATCTGTATTTTAATGCATTCACCCGGACACACACACATACCTCAGGATCACCTACAATAGCTCCCCTCCCACTCACTCACATAACTGTAGCTTAACACGAGTTCGGCAGTATGTAAGAGTGCAGCCCGACGGTGCTCCTTGTCATGCCTCGCATTCCTGCAGCTGCTGCAGTCACGTAGGCCGGCCCCACCCTGCCCTACCTGAGGTCAGCGGAGGGAAACGGGGCCAGAGGTAAAAGCACACAAAAAAATCATGTGCTTCCTCACCGATTACGTAAGAGGAGACAGATGCGCGGGTTGAGAGGGGGGGAAAACAACACCGTAAATGAGTATTTTCTGTGACCCGAGAGAGAGAATAAACACACATATCGTCAGCTTCAGCCCTCAAAACTCTTGATATCTGTGGTAGCCCCGATCATAAAATCAACCCTCTTGCATATTTGATTTGATAGCTGGGAGGCAGGAATGAACAGACTTTAAATAACACTTTTTATTTCTGGTGATTTAAATCATTTCTTGTCACTTATTCACTGTAAGGTAAATCGTTTTACTGCACATGCGCTTCATTAGCGTGTCTGATCAACAGGTGCAGCATGGTAAGGTAATCTCCGGTCTAAATGTCCCTTTTTTTCTTGTATCTTAAGTGATGAAGACAGCAGCGGACGGAGGGAGGCCGATTGAAAATACAAGCCCTGCTGAGTGGTATTATGCACATACATTAAGTACATGCAAGCGGCATTAAACACATACATGCATGCAGAATCATACTTTATAAAATCGTGCATGTGCAATCACTAATTCAATTACAGATCCGCAGAATCTTAGTCCACAATCCGTTCTTTAAAGATTTACTGTACTGTATGTGCAATACTGCAAACATATCATCATACAAATGTTTTCTCTCTCTGTGAATCCCATCATGCCTTTGGGCAGGGATAATTACTTATCAACACTAGAGTTCCTTAAAGGGGTGTCCAAGAGCACAGAGGCTGTCTGTTTGTCTGGGGATTTTCATTCCACCACCTCGTGGAGATGATTTGTCTATTATCTCCGGTGGATTTGCTCCTCTCTTCATCTGCAGCGCATTACTGCAGTCATAAAGCTGCAAGGTCAGGGGAAAGGCAGGCAGGGAGGGGAGGGGAGGGGAGGGGAGGGAGGGGTGAAGGGAGGGGAGAAAGTACTCTCCTCTCTAGACTCGCCTACAGTGGAGCTTTACCCTGCAGAGATGTATGATACAGTAACCCATCAGACGCTCGCCAAGTGGTGATAAATCAGCGAGTATGGTCAGAGGTAAATATCCATCATCACCTTTTATCGTCATCGCCGCTATCTGGATGACCATTTTTTTTCTGTGTTTCTGCTTTATGGATGCAGTCAGAGTGGAGAGACGGAGTGCAGGATGAGTGAGAGAAGGCGACAAAAGGACTTAAAGGAATAGTTGATCTCAGAAGGAAAAGTCAGGAATTTATCCACATGCTTGTGGTGTTTTGGGCCTGATTCCACTAAAGCTTTCTGCACCACAGCTTCATCACAGTTTTACCCCAAAACTGTCTTAAAGTTAATGGGCCTCCATCAAAGAAAAGCATATGTCCAACCCAAAGAATTACAATGTGATTTACAAAAGTTTTGTGAGCTACTTTAGGATGTGATGTGTGCTTGTTGACTCTATTTTATCTTAAAACACTCGATCACTGTCTAAGAAACAGCTCTTTCCTCATTCTTGAGTTCATTCAAATGTTTCCTCTACGGACAAAAAAATGTCAGCTGTCTGCAGAAGAATAAACATAAAAAATATTCAGTGTCACTTCCTCAGAACTGAAGCTGGTCTGACATTAGCCTCAACAGACCAGAATTCAATGCAGCTGCAAGATATCTTATGGTTTAAGAGTCTTGATATAGTCCAAAATGAGTGTAAAGCAGAGGAGGGAAAACACTGGGTGTCTTCGTATGCAGATGCATTCTACACATCTGCAGTAGAATTCAAGATGCAGGTGCAGTTAGCGTGTAAAGTTTGCTCAATGATACATTTAGATGGCGTTTGGCCCTGAGGTTTGCAGAGAAGCATGCAGAATTTACATGCAGCTGCACAAACGAGGAAAGTGCATTTACCTTTACAGTAAGGTGAGTGAGACTGGTGACTCTCACGTATTGGTGTATTGTTGCTGTCTGCAATTAGAAACACTAACTGAAAGAGAAGGAAACAGGCACATCGAGGAGCTCCTGGAATATCTTAAAGATCCCCTCCAAACATGTTTTTAAGATGCTGCAATGTAAAATAATAATTTGTGTCTGATATATGGTTTCCACACAAAAAGTTACATATTTCTCATTTCAAGAACTGTCATGACCATAATGTCTCCTACCTGCTAGGCTTCAAATGTCCACATCACACTTGTATAAGTTGCATATTTGACCAAGATTGGCTTCCAAACTAGTTGTGATGTCATAAGTCATGCTTGACCATACAAACTCAGATTTAAGGAGAACATAAAAGATGAATGTGAAAACAGTCTCCTGGTGTCAAACTCTTCACATACATCATTCTGCACAGTGCACAATGAGCAAAACATTTTTTGAACAGAAGAGGACTTAAACTTTGCATATTTGATGTGTAACAGTATGAGTATATATAAATGGGGATTTTTCTGTTAATCATCCTGATCTCGGTAACGTAATCCACCACCATCATCCTGTTCTCAGCAGCCGCAGTGCGAGTCCCTTCAGAGCAAGCCGAAGGTAGCTAAGGGTCATCTATTCTATTCTACATGCAGACACAGTGCAGCTAATACCATACTTCACAGCCCAGCCTTAATCAGCCGCTGCACTGACAATGTAATTATGGAAGTGTCCAGGCGCTGCAGTCAGCTGGGGAATTCTAATTATTTACAAGGCTGAGGAGGAGAGCCAACGGTTCATCTAAAAACCACGACCCGCTCTCTCCGCACGTCCAAAAAATCATCTCGAGCGGAGGGCCGGACTGCAGGCGTTTATGAGAAACAGAAGAAGTGAAGAGAGACGGAAAGAAAAGGCAACAAGCTACGTGTTTTAAGAGTCTGCAAACTGCTGTAGATGGTTTCATTTGACAGTTATATTTACCTGGATCGCACCTTCTAGTTAGGTAATCAACTAAAATAGTCATTATAGTCTTGGCCCCTCAAAGATTTTTAGTAAATTTGTTGGTTTGTGGATGGTCATGCTAAAAGAGGAATTCAACAATAATCAATTCGACTACCTGATTGGATGAATTCAATAATTGCTCCTTGATAAAGAGCTGCATCAGGTGATGGGGTTCATATAAAATCCATTCGGTGTGAACGATGTCTGAAGTCCACAAAGACTTTCTTGATGTCATTTTGTTAATTCGAACACCCACAGAGCATTTGCATGACTAATAATCCCACTTATATTCTTGTCGAGACACAAATAAATAGCGTGATGCCGCGCGCAAACTCACACAGCTCATAGTTATGAAATTAAAGGTGTGGTTTCATTGCAGAGGAGTGAAGACGGTTAATATTAATCCAAAACGTGTTCAAAGGCAGGTGTCACAATATCACAAGAATTATGATGCAACATATTGATATATACTGCACCTATATGAGTTACCCTGTGATACCAGCTCCTATTCTGGCTCATATTCTGTTTTTTTCTTAATGTGTTTCCTGCTCAGAAAAGGTACAGATGAGTAACGAAATGTTTCTTAATGAGGTGTTGGGTCATCACAAGCCTCCAGAACACCTTCAGCATATTCTTCTGTACGGTGAAGTTGTTGCTATGATAACTTCTGCCTCCTGTCGATGCCGCATCGTAGAGGTCAGCGCAGATTCTCCAAGTCTCTGGAACTCTACTGGGACGGATGTAATCGTTCCAAAAGATAAAATTTGGTGTTTTGAAGATGGTGGTGGAGAGCGCCCAAATGTCCCATAGATATATAGATAGATTTACATCATTTTCATACTCATTGAACCATTCAATGATCCTATGGAAGCACCTGTGTTCGTTATGCTCATTTATTCAGGATTTTTCCACTAATATGATAATATGTATGATAATAAATGAGTTGGAAGCTGACAGCAAAGCCCAACTTTACTTTAACGTTAAGATATGATGGGAAATGTTCTGCCGATTACACAGTAGCAGTAGCGGTACACGAGTTGAGGCATGCGTCTGTGTTTTGACCAATCAGCTGCAGCCAGCCCTGCAAACCACACCCCCAAAAGTTCCTGTACTTTTGTACTTTTTGGAAAGACCCCCCCCCCTCGAGCAGATACTTTTGCGGTGGTGAAACGATCGCCCTGGAACTTGAGGTAGTTCCTAAAAAAAAAAAAAAAAAAGGTTTTTAGTTCCGTAGAAAAGTTCCTACGGTGGAAACACGGCGAAGGCCACGAGGAAGTCCATCATGCTTCACTAAAACCACCTTCCCCCCACATGGCGGATCACCAAAACTCAAACAAGCAACATGTTACATCCATGTGACATACTTTTACAGGCTTGGAAATTGCTCAGTGTAAGCAAAAATGCAATAAAATAAACTTTCATTATATGTATTATGCCAAAAAGTAACAAAAAACAACACATACGTATTGTAGATGTGACAGATACCCAATAACCTTACAGCGCTCCTCTGCAGAGAGCACCAAACTCTAACACCCTGGGTTTGTAGTCTTTATCCTCTCCACTTCACACTGCAGCTAGAAGAGAGGCAGAGCAGCATCTCTCTTATCAGTGTGTGTGTGTGTATGTGTGCTTGTGTACAGTAAAAAAAGCCTAATCTAATCACCACACACTCACTGGTTCCTCCAGGTGTATTACTGTACCAGGAGTGTAATGCAGAGAGAGGGAGAAGGGGGAAGGGGGGGGGGGGTGGAGAGAGATAAGTAATATTGATCTGATGCGGCGATTGTCACTCTGTTGCCTGCCTTGAATAGCTAATCTCTTTTCTCACGGGTCAGAGGCAAGAAAAGGCGACAGGGGGGGGCTACGGGTTTAACCACGGCCAATCGACAAATTGTTCTCGACGTGGGGTGATCAAACGGCAGCCGGATGTGAAATTGTGTCTCCCAGCTGTTGTCGGTAGAAATGATGATGGGGGGGCAGATAATGTAGATGAAGAAGTTTGGGGCTAATTTTGGCAAACGATTGGATGATGGCTGGTTTGTAGTTGAGATTCTGCATGTACAGTACATCCAGTCTGCCGTCTACTGCACTGTAAATAACCCTTCTTATCATTTCTGATCATCCATGAATCATCCATTCATCCAAGATTGTGTAGAGTAGTGGTTCCCAGCCATTTTTGGTATGTGACCCCCCCCCCCCTCCTTTTTAAAATGAAGCAATGCGTACCTTGCGTGAGATATGAACTTGTCAGTCAGAGGGTAATATTTTTCTAGGGTTACAGGTCAAACGTTGAAACTTTTTTTTTTTTTTTTTTTAGTACCAACTGAAGTGTGTCTGTTGCACACTGAAAACTGTCTAAAGCTGACATCACGTGTCTGCTCTGATTCTTACTAAGTGTTTTTCTTATTCTTTGATCATATAGATCCGGTTTTGAATCATTCAGTATTCGGTCTCAGATCTTGTACGTGTGTCGCTGCTTGTGTTCAGAAATTTAACAGTGACTGAGTGAAACTTCTGTTAACTTTTATATAAAAGGTGTCTTGAAAAAAAAAAAAAAAAGTCAATACCGAAACTTGTGTATGATGTTGGCACTGGTTTCAAATACCTCCCCAGAAAAGTACCTGGTTCTCTAGATGCTCTATTTTCCCCTGTCTAACTTTTTTCATTTGAATAACTTTTTAGAGGAAGTAAATCTATGCAGAATTTCACTAGAAAAAACATGAGTTTTTCCCTGTTAATCATCTTACAACCACTTTGACTTATCTTGTCGGGTGTCCAACCCTGAGAGTTGTGGTCTTGGATGTCTTTTATTATCACTCACATCTAAGTGGCCTGGTACAATCCCCCCATCTTGTAGCTTGTGGTCACGGAGCAGTTAGTGGTTAGAGTCTCCTGCTCAATGTCAGCATGTGGCTCCTTAACTTTACATTTCCCCTGAGGTCCGGCTGTTGCATTTCTTCACTTCACTTACTTTTGTTAATGTAGAAGATGAGATTTTTCCTTCCTTCCTTTCCGCATGTCAGGCCGAGGTCCTCTTGTATCTACTCCTCCCTCCCTCCCCTCCATCTCCTCCCTCCCCTCCATCCCCCCCCCTCTGTATACACATCTATCATCCTTTTCTCTCCCTTGTCTCCACCTGCAACGAGAAAGAGGGATTGATGCGGCGAACACGCCACAGTAGTTTCCATTTACCAAGACCAAACATCAGCAGGCATATCTCTGACACCAAAGGGTCTGCCTGGGTGCCCTCTCTCTCTCCCTCTCTCATTCTCATTCCCCCATTTCCTCCCCCTCTCCTCTCCCTCTCCCTCTCCTCTCCCTTCCTCCCTCCCTTACCCCCCCCCCCCCCCGACATCTCCTTTTAATATAGAAGCTGGAGATGAAAAATGGTGTGCTTTTGTTTATTTGCCACCGATGCAAATGCGACCACAGCAGGATTAGTGAGTTCTCCATCTCTTTTCTGATAGCGGTGGGAAGAAAGAGGGGATTTTTATGCAAAAAAGATCTCTCCCACCCTTGCTATGACAATTGCAATGCATCACTTCATAGACAGTTTTTAATCTGTTTCAAACCAACCACACTTTGAACTGCTGGGAATGCGAGATATACAACTGTGGGTATGTGCGTGTGTGTGTGTGTGTGTGTGTGTGTGTCAAAGAGAGTACTTGTGTGTATGTGCTGTATGTGTTTTCCTGTGATTAATCTTTGGAGTTGGTTTAAGCACACTGCTGACACAGCACAGATCTCCCTCTCCCTCTCTCTCTGGCTAACTTTGTCTCTCTGTCTGAATGCCCTTGGATTTAGCTTTGAATAACAAAAAGTTTGTATCCTAATTCACTGTTGGTCCATTGTGTCCCAACTTTTCCTTATATTGTGTAGCGAACCTAACCGGGGAAGCCTGTAAATTGATCTCTAATCAAAAATCTGCACAACTTTAAGCCGCTTAGATTTACTGTATAGACTCATATTTCCCTTTTATGTAGAAATTACAAGTCTGGCAAATGTTTCTGAAAGCTGCTCGAGGAAAAGATTTTGTTTGTAGAACTTGTTTTATTTTACCGGTGCAAATGACAGACGGGTTGAATACGAGAAGAGTGACCCATCCATCCATCCATCCATCCATCCATCCATCCAAGCGTTCTTCCAGTAAGATATGTAGCAACGTGCCAGTAAGCAAAGATTTCAGTGAGACTACCTGATTAAACGCTGTCAGAATAATAATATGTAACTTAGACATAAGAGACCTCTTTTTTTCAGTTTTCAATCAAATAGTTTCCATTGTTAACCTTATGACTTGACATTTTTTCACTCAAATTACCAAAATTTTAGGCCTGCTGGGATTTCTTGGATTGGAAGAAAATTGCAAACTGTATTATATTATCTTATTAATTCCTGTGGACACGATATGACACATTTTTGGAAGAAGCGCTTTGGTTTTTAAAGCATCGCAGACATTATGTGCAGTTAACTTTCATCCTCTTCTGACCTTTTTGGGGGGAAATGAAGTATTTTAAATGTTTACTTATTCCAAGTTAGAGCTTTAACTGTCGCTCGTGTTGCACTGCAAACCTTTACTGGAGATCAGATGTGGGTGGGAGGTGTAGACAACCTTTTCTCAGCTTTTACAACATTAAAGCAATGATGTGTAATACTGCGAATCCTTAATATGGGTCAACTTAAAGTGAGATGCATTCACTTGCAGAGGCTGGGGTTCATATTATCTCCACCGTTATCTATGATTGCAAAGAAAATACTTGGACTTTTTTGTTTCTTTCTTTAGTTTGGACCGCTTTTGTTTTGCAAACATTAACACTCCCATTAGTAGAGGCCCTATGTGACCAATTGGTGCCCAATAATTTGTGACTGCATGTCTACATGTTGGAGTTAGTGGATTATTAAACTATTATTTGGGTCAGGGGGCATATCCATGTAAACTGGAGACACCACAGAGGACTTGTGAAAAGGCCTATAAGTAAAAATGGCACTTTTTTTAGTTCATTTATGACTTCCTGTATGCTTAAGAAACCAAATCAAACACTCTGTACCATACTGAAATGCATAGCATCGTATCGCGCTGCATGGTAATAGGGGTGAATCTTATTGTATCTTACCTTTTATTCTGAAGGCAGATTTCTGATATTTTCATATCTTACAACAATGATAAAGGCTCAGTGTTAATTTATAGAGATGGCCTAAGTATAATAATAGTATAAGCTCTGTAAAATGCATCCAATTTGAAATACCTCTTCCATATCCCTGAGGTGTATAGCAGAATAAAAGACATGGCTATGTTTCCCTGAAGTCCATTTCCTTAAATAAAGCCTGTCTGCTTACTTTCTGCGCTTACTGTTCCTTTGATTCCACGTATTCAGACGCTAAGTGTCAGATCAAACCTTCATACATCCATCACCTAACCCTCAGAAGAAAGGCGGCAACGCCAAAATCCAAAACCGTCATCAGAACACGCTTTTCACTGTTGTCACTCCTACAGACAGATACAGCGAACTCTGAGTTTTCCGTTTAGGATTTCTGACTGACTACACAATTATCAAGGGCTACGGGCGTTATGACTGCGTATCATGAAAAGGGGAGAGGAGGGGGAAAAAAAAGGGGGTAAAAGGAGGAAAAACACGGGCCTGTTTATCTTTCTCGCCACTGTTGGCGTCCTGAAGAGAGTGTCTGGCTCGTGGTAGATACCAAACGGGACGACACAAAGGCGAGATAAAGCGTTAAGACATTTTTTTTTTTTTTTTTTTTACTCATCAAATTTAATAAGCCTCATCTCAGACACACAGGTATTCAGCGCGGCGCTTTCAGGGAAAAGGTAAACACATCCATTTTGTAAGCTCTCGCACAGATCCGAAAAAAAACAAACCTCCAACCAGCGGCTGACATGCATTCTAAACGTGTCAGGGTGACAATAAGATACACTATGAATAATAGAATAAACAGATACATATTTTCCCATATGCCTCTCTCTCTCTCTCTCTCCCCCTCTGTAGTTGACACCTTGGCGGCATGATAAAACCCCCCGTCAGAAATACTTTACTTTTAGCGCTCCGCCCTTCCTTCCTTCCTTCCCTTCCCCTCTTTTCTCGGCGGCGGCGGCGGCGGAGGAGGAGGAGAGAGGGGCTTACCTGTGCCCTGCTCGACTGACACCTAGCATTCGAAACAGCTCGCCGGGATTTAATCAGTCGTCATTATGGCTGAGGAGGAAAGATGCTGCGGCACAATGCTGACACAAAGACAGTCTAAGGGGATCTTTGTGCTGTAAATGTGCTTCTCACAGAGGCTGCGTGACAGCTGACGGTGAGTCGCTGAAACACTGATCCACTGTTTCCTTGTAGAGACATCAGGGTGAATACAGAGGTGCCATGGCGTGCGCTGAAAGCTCCCTCAAAGACCTGAATGCTGCACAACACCTGCATGGCTGCTGTGGCGGATTAGGGTGTCAACACACACAATAGCTGAGGGAACTCAATGCCTTTTGACTCGCCTTGTTTCCCCCCCTCATATGCTCTCTGACGTCCCCCATTGTCAACCACTCTATTTTATTTATCACCGCAACAGCTCAATGGGGAATTAGGGAGTAAGAAAATGACGACAGGTTATTGAAAAATATTTATACACTTTGAAAAATAAACATTTTTCAGTTAAAGTTCATTTCAGACAGGGATTATCCTAAAAAAAAAAAAAAAAAGGTGACAGAGGTTGTTGTTTCCTGTTTCTTGCACTTTTTGGGGGGGGGGGGGTACTGCTGTGACATCTGCCTGCGGTGCAGCCCCGAGCCCTCGGAGAGCAAGATGGCGGAAAAAAAAAAAAATGCACCGAGGAGGATGAAAACTGTCCATTCCAATGCAACAGATGGAGCAGAGTCTTGGTGAGGAGGAGGAGGAGGTGGAGGAGGAGGAGAAGAGCGGCTGAGGATAAGGGATGGCTGGTGAGTCTTCGGCAGGAGAATTTTGGCAGGACGGCAAAGAGTGTCGGAGCCTGGCAACGCCACAAAGAGCCGTGGCTCTCGATCCAGCTCGGCTCCACACCTCTCTGGCAGACATGCCATCACAGGCTTTGTTTACATGGGTCTGTGCACTACTGGGAACCTTGGAGGAAAATAGAGAATGAGGTGCAGTAGATGTGATGTGTATGATGAACAACTATACCATTATGCTGTGTTTCTGGCTCTTGTGTCACTTTAAATGGACAAAATCTGCATTTTTTTCTTTTGGAGGTTATCTCCCATCCATTGGTGCTAACTGGTCATTACTGGGGGATAGTATGAAGGTGTGTTTCACTGTATGTAACTTTATGTGTACTCGATTTTATTTACAACCAAACACTATTACCCAGACAGCACATACACATATAAAGGCTGCACAGTTTATTGTAGTTATATCATTGTTACAATGCATCTGGATCCAGATCTTCATCAAAATCCACATACTGATGAACATCATTGGATACTGGATTTCATTTATGTATCAAGTAGAGTAGCTCTTGAGAAAAAAAACAAGTGTGAAATGCTTTACACCAACTATTAGCTTCACAATCTGCACGCCCTCCATCCTCAGACCCTCGATCACTTGCTCTCTGGCCACTGGCCTCACACCAGTTACTCCCACTTCCATTGAAATCTGGGGTTTCAAGATATTCTGCTAGGTAACAAACAGGCTTGAACACAAAACCTCTTTGGCAGACGTCATAAAAGCTTCCATTATAAGTTTGCATAACTTGAATCTGTTGCATTTAGACGATACTGCACATAAACAGACGTGTATATAATTTCTCAAAAAGCAGAATGATACACTGACACACCTTTTACACACATCACACACAAACTTTCCATAATATTCATTGAAGCATTATAGTATAAAGAGAGAGAGAAAGCTAAGTGAAAAGCACACTAACACTCACAGACCCCTGGATGGATAAATAAATAACTCCAGTTTAACTCGACTCACCCTCCATATTTTATCCTAGTCAGAGTAAATCTCTTTAACACTGCTGTAGCCTTCCTTCCTCTGCTGCCCTTCAGTGACAGCGTTAGCAGAGTAACAGTAATGCAGTAATGGTATCAGAGAATGAGGCCCTAAGCACTGGGCTTTGACGGCCTGCCTGCCGATGATGGATGTCTTCAGAAACTAAACTACTCGATGCTCTGCAGCCCAGAGCGCTGCTGTTGCGTGTTGGGATCCCCTTCTGTAATGCCACAATGGATATTTGAGAATGGGAGTGTGTGTGTGTGTGTGTGTGTCTGAGAACATGCACGTAAGACTTTTAAGTGTGTTTGTATGTGCCGTGTGTAGTTTTTCTGCGCACATGTGCTCAGGCTGTGTGTGTGTGTGTGTGTGTGTCCTGCTTGAATGAACTTGGGAGAGTCGAAGGCTCTTAGCGTGGAATGTGAGGGATGTTATATAAACACATTACCGACAGTACCAACGTAGAGCCATACACACTGCTGGCGCCAGCACACACTGCATTAGCTGACATTTTATACAAAAATGGTGAAAATGGACCGTCTGAGGGAGCGGCGGAGGGTTTTCTGGTTCTCACCAGACTCTGTTTGGGTTGAAGTTGTTCTCTTTTTAGCCTCCTTTTGACTTTTGATTGCTGACTCTGCCTCCCAACGGGACTGTCACAAGGTGCTGCGGTCATTCAGTCTGCTTATATGACCTGACAATTTTAAAACGGGAAGTCTAAAAGATTCGGTAATTTTTTTTTTTTTTTTTTTTACATCATAAATACAGGACCGAGAAATTAGGCAGAGCTCTAAATGTGATCCGGTTTCATGACAAAAAGCGACGCGCGGTGTAAAAAATACACTCCAGCACATAAAAGCATTTCCTGTGCATTTTTTTTTTTTTTTTTTAAACGCATCGAAAATGGTAAACAAACGCGAGCGAATTGTGCACACTCACAATCAAACATACACACGTGTTCCTCCGCGCACACCGAAATGAACACACCGACTTTGAAAAAGCAATTAATTCCAGATAGCATGGACATGAAAGGCAGCAGGATGCTGTGAACATTAAAAGGCACAGAAGCCGGAGCGTTGCTTTCCTGCGTGTCTTTAAGGCTTTCTCAATCCAGGCCCTTCTAAATAGGATTCAATAATGTCCAGGTTGCTTGTTTTTAACTTCAAAGATTTCCCACCAAACGGCTTAAGTCCAACAGAGAGAGGAAGAGAAGGAAAACACTGACAACTCATTAAATGTCAATGTTCACTTTATTACATTGTACTCTGCTTTCCCTGCTCTGCCAAAGTGGTTTCACTCGTGACACGGGAAGTTTGAAAACGTGCTCTGTGTCGCTACAGACGTAACAGGACGAATGACCAGCTGGTGAGACCTTTTTTGATATTTGCACCGCTGACCAGCAAGAATCCAGTTTTTATAGTGAAATCACCACAGAAAAAGGAGGGAAACTTGATGAATTAGCATAATAGGAGACTGGCAAGAGAGGGAAAAAAATGTAATTGTGTTACAGGTGATCAAGAGGGAAAAAAAAAAACCCCTGTCTGCTTCTTATGAATTTGTGAAACAGCTCTCGAACAGATCGCCTCTCACTTCCTCTTCTCTTTTCCACCCTCCCCGCACCTCCCATGTCCGTTAACCCCATCGTAAAGAAACAAATGTTTCATCACCGGGGGACGAGCACATGGGGATGTTTAACCAGGCGAATGGAGTGCCTCCTCTTTCTCCTGGGCCGCCAACAAACCTCTGGCTCGGAGAGCGGCCAGGAAGAGAGGCAAGAAAGCCAGTCTGAATGTCAGCTGGCTGGGCTCCGGCTGCAGCAACGCCGTCTCCCAAAACACACTGAGAAACACACACACACACACACACAAACACACACAACACACATACACATCCAGGCACCCATGCACATCAGCATGCAAGTACACGCAGGACTATACATACGAGCAAACATGCGCACACATTCACCCTGTCACGCTGTTCATGCTCAGAATCAGAAAGACTACTACACAACACGCACACGCCTCAAACACACACACACACACACAGACACTCGCGCACATGCACAAACCCCGAGTCCCCCTGGCAGCGCGTCTTTCCTCAGCGCAGGCCTGTGATACTGAGGCTGAAGGAATTTGCTGTGGATTACTTCTGGACTGAGGCGGGCAGCTTTGGCAAGGAGCAGCCAGGCCACTTTGAGGATTTAACCAGCAGCAGCCACTGCCTCCCAAAAGCCCCAGGAGCCGCCCCGACACCGGCAACTCACACACACACACACACTTACACTCACGCACATACAATCTCATCAAGTTGTGCGTCAAGGATTCATTCTGAGGACTAAAGATTAAAGTCGTGCGAGGATCCGCACATTCGCAATTTAGGTAAAAAATCAATCGAATTTTGTTATAGATTCAATGAAGTTAGATCCCCAAAAAAGTAAGGAGGGAAAAGGGTAATAACTCTTTTCCTCAAACGCCGTCGGATCCGACGTGTTGTGGCTATGGCTACGAGCGAGGAAGGGCGAGAGAGGTAAAGAGAGGGAGAGAGAGAGACAGACAGATATGCCTGACCTGTCCCTGGGTGCTGCAAATTATCCAGGGAATGTCAACACATCCTTTCCTCCGCCACTCCCTAATGAATCTCCACGCCGGTCATCTCAGGAAACAGTTTGAATATGTGTTTGTGTGATAGAGCGTACCAGGAAAATAGACAGAACATGCACGCGTCTCCTCCGTTCACCCCGTGAACTTTGGAAGAATCCCTACACTTGGACTTTGCACATAAAAATCACTCCAATTTCTCTTTTTTTGTTTTTTTTTTCTCCTCCTCTCCACCCCCCTCCAACTTTTCCATCACGTCTAAGTCTTCACATTCTGACATGAAAATATGCATATTAATCATCCTATCATAAATGATGAAGACAAGGAGGAAAGTGAGTGGAAAAGGGAGAGAGGAAAAAAAAAAAGAAGCAGCAGAGCAGCGGAGAGTGGATGAAGGAGTCAGGTTTCAGTAGGGGGCAATGCTAGGCTACACACAGAGAGAGAGAGAGAGAGAGAGAGCTGAGACTGACTGCTCCCAGCAGCACATAGTGATCATCTTTAATGTCAGCTATGCCACTGTATTGACTGTTCCTTTTTATATGCATCAGCGGTGTTTGTACAATGACCAGAACCTTATCGTGGTCAGCAATTATCCGTATCATGGGAAATTATTCGGGGGAGGGGGGGGCAGCAAAGGGCATCCCTGGATATAACCCAGATGTGAAATAGATGCTGCATTGATGGAAAAAAAAGAAACTGTAAACATAGTTGTGGAGACAGTGTCTGCAGCTGCATCGATTTGTGAATAAACTGCATTAAAAATATGTTTTGATAATCTAGTAATTACTTTGTCGGCCTCCTGCGCTTGTGTGTCATTTAAACGCTCTCTCTGTGATGTCTGTGAGTTCTTGTTTGTGAGCATGCAAACCTATAAAACTGCAGCAAAAAATAGTTAATAAAATGTAACGCTTTAGTTTGCAGCCTCCCACCTCCTCCTCCTCCCCACCGCCGCCTCCTCCTCTCTACATCCACACCTCATCAGCAGCTTTTAATCTAGCCAGAATTAGCATATTCAAATGGTTTTCCTAATGACTTTCATCTGGCAAAAAAGGTAATTTCATACACGAGAGTAGCCTTCAACTTGGAGGCGGTAAAGACAAAGCTGAGTGCAAGGGGGGGGGGGCAAAAGATACCGCACGGTGATACCCAGCGCCGTGCACCCGGCTTGTAAATGGGTTTTAATAGGGCTGTTTTTAATTGAACGTATGGGTTTCAACTTTGAACTATAAACGCTGCCATCCTATATGTGCAGGAGTCGCTCTGGGGAAGCAGGAGCTGGGAGCGGTGAGTGTAAATGGCATATCATAGGCTAATACTGGGGTGGGAATGGGAGGATTCAAATGATCAGGCCACCGTTGGGGTGGAGATGGCTGGAAAGCACACACACACACACACACACACACACACACACACACACACAGAACTGACACGAACGCACGCAAACTCTTTTGAAATTTTATTCTTGAGTACAAAAACAATTAAGAGCAGTGGTGCTTTGATGTTCAGTGCTGCCCCGCAGGTCAGGAGGGAGAGTGTTTCTTTATCTTAATTGAAAAAATTAAATCATTAACCTGATGCCACTGTTTCTGAATGACAAGTCCTCTGCTTTTCACTCTTTCTCAGCTTACCCTTAACTAGCAGCGAGAGAGAGAACATGAAGAGACATGCTCAAGAAATGCTCAAGAAGAAAGTAGGCAAAAAAAAAAAAAAAAAAAAAAGGGAAGACAATTTCAATAACACAAGAAAAAGAAAGTTTAGTGGGTGTAATTTGATTAATAATGCTAAACGGAGACTGGGAGGGGGAGAGATAGGACCGAGGGAACAAATTAGCCAGCACAGCTGGGGAAGGACTCCGTTCGGCAGGGTATCAAAGGCTCACAACACCGCCTTTCTCCTCCACGCCTCCGCAAACTCAAATTGAAATTTGGTATCTTGTCATACGAGCTTCAGAAGTGTCTTCCTTTTATTGGGTTCTTTTTTTTTTTTTTTCCTTTTTAATTTCACTCATTCATTTTTTTTTTTTTTTTTAATTTTTCATAGCGAAACATGAAAATGTTGTTTTTTTTATTATTATTGTAAAATAAGATAGCCATCATATATTCTTTAAGTGTGAATGTGCCATTTGAGGGGATCAACAGTTTATAAAAAAAAAAAAAAACATTTAAACTCAGATGAAACGGCTCATAAGAAGCTTAAGTGACTCATATGAAATCAACTTGTGTACATCAGTGAATCTGAGTGAAAACAAGAAGAAATTTAACTGTGGTGATCAGTGATTTTTTCAAATAGACGTTACATTATATTCAAATGTGCGTGACGTGCATGCTTATATCTGCAGATAATGCCCTGGCCTGTACTGAGATAGAGGATAAGTGTGTGTAATAGTGTGTGTGTGTGTGTGTGTGTGTGTGTGTTGGGTGGAAGTGGGAGTCAGCTTGTCATAACACATCTAGCGTTTAGCGGGCTAATCGTGGGAGACGACCATGTTGTTTTGATCACCTGTAGTATTACGGCTAATGTAAATAAAGGCTTACACTGGAGGCCTGTCACTCCGCCTGCCTGCCTGACTGAGGGCTGTTAGAAGGAGGGAGGGAGGGATGGTGATGGTGATGGTGGTGGAGGTGGTGGTGATAGTGGTGGAGGTGGAGGGAAGGGGGTGGCCAAGGTAAGAAAAATCACTTCTTCTTATCTCTTTTCCTCTGACCTGAAACAGTCAAACTGTGGTGCATGAAGTCACAGAGAAAGAGCTGGTGGAGAGGAAAACACACACACACACACACACACACACACACAGGAGAAATCTCCATGCTAGACGCTAAAGGAGCGCCGCGTGGTGATATATCTTTGTCAAATTAGTAGTGATACGTGTGTAATTGCCGTAAACAAACAAGACCATGGTTGAGAACATTTCTGACTATATCTCACAGCAGTGGCTTGTACTCTTGTTTCTTAAAATTAGGATACGTGGTGAAAGAAGTATTCATATCCTTTATGTAGAAGAAGAAGCAATGTTTGAATTTTACTCAGGTAGAAGTGGAAAAACTGTTAGCAGCATGATTTAGGTAACTTTCAAAAGCAAAAGTTCTCACATATAGTCTGTTTATATTAGACAGAATTCACAGATTTTTACAGATGCATCAATCTATAAGCAGCTTTTCAATATTTTTATCAATACTGTGAATCTAAGTGGAGCTAATTTTAACTACTTTTTATACTATTTGATAGTTTAATCTACAGTGTAACAATGCATCATATTATATAAGATATATATACCTATATCATGTAAAATCTTAATATGCAACTTATCTGATAATTACAGTTGGCTGTTAGATAAAAGTTCAGAATTACTGAATGTAAAAAGTATTTAAAAAACTGAAAATACTCAAGTACTGTTGTTGAGGTACTTGGACTTATACTTGAAAGCAAACTAATGCATCGTAATCAAGATGTAGTGATAAAGGATCAATTGTTCTACTGTATTACCACAAGATTTACTCAATACTGATGTATTTGGTGCTCTCAAGATTCACAATTGCATAATTGCTGATTATTATCCCATTTCTCACATGTTTTACTGTATCAAATCTCATAATTTTCAATAAAAGAATGATTTTTCTTTAAAAAAAAATAGTTTTTTTTATTTTAGAGGGACTTTTAAGCCTTTTTTTTAAATTTGTGATTGCACAGTTTCTATTTTCTCTATCAGAAGAGCTCTTTTGCTGCTTTTGTGCTATAAAGCAATTGTCCCACTAAACCTAACATTGCACTTACACTGTAAAACACAGGTCAGTCTTTCTCGGTATTAACTTGTCTTATTTGTTTACAGTCGGTCTAATTACACTCATGTCTGAAAGACTTAATGCGGCGACGATTTATTGATTGCAAAACACTGAAGATTCAGCAGCTTGAAGACGTGGTGAGGGGGTGCTGGGTTCAGTTGACTTATGCCCTGCACCTGCGTTTTCACACACGGTTTCATCTGCGGTTACGCGCACATGCTGTATAGTATGTTGCAACAGTCACCTTAAAAGACCAGCACGAGCCTTTCAAGTCAGTGTCTCTTTCCCACCGCACATGTAACCATCTGCTATCTGGGCAAAAAGTCCTCCAGTGGAACTTCCAATAGTGCTTGTTTTTTTTTCCATCTGATATGGCATCATTTATACACAAAGCAGTAAAAACATGAAATTTCCAAAATGGCACATACTGTACTGTATGTCTGGCTTTCATCACCATCATTAGATGCTTTCTTTTACTAAAATTAAAATGTCAATATTTGAAGTGTGCAGTCTGCAAAGGTAAAAAAAAAAAATCACAATATTCCTTTGCAGACACGAGCATATTAGCGACAGAGGAAGCTATTGTGACACAGAATGAACATACTTTTAGTTCATCTCAGTGGTGTAATGATGTGTTATAATCCCACATCCATATCTGCACTGACTCGAGCAGGCCACACCCATATTTGGAGACCAATATAATGACTTTATATTCAGTTGAACGGTACACAATATAGTTAGATTATGCTTATTCGTCCCGATACATAAATATGTCATCTCTCGGGCAAAAGCTCTCGATTGTGCCTTGAATGAGGCAACAGGATCCCAGTGCACAATCATCTCTGTCCGTGAGTCTTTCAGAAGTTGAAGGATTTCATACAACACTTTTCACCGCCGTCTTATTTTCTCCCTTTTGAAAAGGGAGGGAGTTGGTTATGATTTTTTTTTTTTCCCTTTCCCTTCCCTTCTCTTCTCCCCCCCCCCCCACCCCCCCTATACGGGTTTAACTTGGGCTACTTCAACCCCGGCTGAAAAAAAAAAAAAAAAAAGTAAATGTCTTTCTAGGCTGCTTTCAGTCTGAGCTGCACAACTTATCTCCCTCTTCCTCTTTGTTATTAAATGCAGTGAGCGAACGATCGGCGTTTCTCTAAGGGACAGAGAGAGTGAGTCAAAAATCTAAATGGGGAGACACACTCCCTGCATTACCATAAAAAAGGAGAGAGGTATGTGTGTGTGTGTGTGTGTGTGTGGAGGGGTGGTGTAGAGAGTTTTTTTTCCAGCGTATCTCTCATGGAGGGGTGGTCCTGCAGCTCTTATCGGTTCACCAACAGGAGAACGGAAATGATTAACATCTAATTTAACCCAATCTCCCGTTCAATAGGCCGCCATTCAAAGAGACGCATCTATATGTATTTAAGAGGTAATCACTGGTCGGACCCCCGCTCTCACACACACACACCCCCTCCCCTCCTCCTCCCTTCCTCTTTTGTGTGGCGGGATGACACACAAACATATTTCCATCTGAAAGGCGGGCCTTGGTGGCTAGATTTCTGAAGGAGAATCGCTGGTGTCATTGTTAGGTTGTTTGTGCGGGAGCCTCACTGTACCTGCATCACGCGGGTATGTGAGTGCAAACGCAAATATATGTTGTACAGTTACCACAGTGAGGCTGAGCGCTGCTTAGGATGTCATAGTCGATTTATAAATATATGTTTAAGCATAAAGCTGTTGTCCAGTTTTTCATTAGTGCATGTAAAGTTTAAATCTTGAGTGTTTTCTTGTTTTCTATCCATGTATGATTGAAATACAACACACAAATGTATTGTTTTCTTGTACAAAATGATCCGTATGACATTCAAAATCAGTAACAAACCGTGCCATGTAAGTTTAAAAAGGTTACAGTAGGTTTTTGGGTAAATAACCCAACAGTAAAATAAGAAAAACACTAAAACCGAGTCAAATGGCTTTCTGGGTATCATTAACCTAGAATTGTGTTGCTGCTGTATTTGGGTAGATTTTGACTCAGTGGTTTTTAGTGTGCACAAGTGGCTGTAATAATGTATTGAAGTAATTAGTTACCACTAGTTGGGGAAACAAACATGGATGAGTTTGGTTAAAATGACAATAAATAAAGAGGTTTTATCCTCTCTGTAGTGGCCATTTAAGACCATTTCCGACTCAGCTTGTCAGGTTCAGCTCTTCACTGCTAGATTAGGCTCAGATTTTACCAGTCTGACCTCTGACCCCCTAAAACAAAAACCGTCCACTTGTGACCCATCAGAGTAGGTGTGCTCTTCCCGCTGTTTCATTTGACTAATTTGTAGAGACGAAATGGTAAAATTATCCAGTATATACATCTATTTTTCCTTTAGCTAATAACTGATGTATTGTGATGTTCTTATGGTGGCTGTCAACATACAGTACTTGTATCATTAGTTTATATATACTGTATGTAGATATGTTAGTGTAAATGAAGTGTGTATGTGCACATACTGTGTATTTTATGTATTATTAAGCTGTGTGAGTGTATTATAATCATTTTGATATATGGTGTGTGTGTGTTTAGGCTGTAGACTTATAGTATTCTGAAAATGTTCAACCTCTTTAAACCCTGGCACATATTAGCATGCTATATTTAGCATCTTAGTGTTAACTTTGTCATTTTAACATACTTAGAGTAATATGCAACACTGAGCTTGTTAGCATGTAAACATAATAACTACTGCAAGCAAGTTATCATGATTTTTAGCATGTTAGTTTGTCAGTGTGGTAATATTGTGATGTTTAGCATGTTACATTTTGCATGTTAGCAAAACTTGAATCTCTGTCAGCTGAGGCAGACTTTGGTCTTTAGTGTTAGGAGTTGAACAAGTGTAAATATTCACTTCTTGCTAGTGCTATACATGAGAAGAGTTATTACATTTCATCCTCTGGGGACAATGAACGTCTGGTCAAGATCTTTTGGATGAATTACAGTGAAATCTGGCACAAAGTTTTGGGGTTGAAAGACGTTTCTAACCCCAGAACAATGCTACCTGCTAGCATTACTATAAACAATGTACAGTACCGTTGTTGGAGACTTTCGTCTGTGAAACAAAGCTGACTAACATAATAAATAGTGCTCAGTTACAGTAGTTTTAATGTGCAGAGGACAGGTTGCAGCTTTAGAGTTTTAAATGTATAACATGTCATATCAGGTATTATCAAAGTAATACAAGTCTTGTCATTTTCCCTCCTTTTTTTTTTGCATATTCCTCGATGCTGTAGTGCTTGAATTCACCCCTTTCCTGTGTGTGTAGGAAGTGGACAGATTCCCATACACACTCTTTCATCCTTATGTCTTTTAAATCTACCAGAAGAAGACTTTCAGATTAAAAAAAATGAATTTTTTTTTTTTTTCAAAGATTGCCCGGACAAAATGCAAGGATAAGTGAGAATGGAGTGTGAAGAAGAATCCAGGCCACTTTTGAATGGAGATGAGAGAGTCTGTATGGATGGTAGGGGTACTGTGCGTCAGGTTAACCCTGGGCGAAGCCTAGTAGAGGCAGTTCTTCATCATGGGAGGTGGAGGGGAGGTGGAGGAGGAGGAGGAGGGGGGGGGGGGGGGGTGCGTGAAGATCTCTCCGGAGCTTTCTATCAACACAGATTACATGCATGTAGACGCGGTCAAAGAGAGCGGGAGAAAAGAGGAAGAAAAAGGTAAGTGTAAAATAAAGAAGTGGGAATCAAAAGGGTCATGTGCAATCTCTGCAATGGGGGTGATGACAGGTTTGCCTCACACCTGAGCTGTATTATGCATTCCATAAACGGCCAAACCCTGCACACACACACACATTCACACACACACACACACACACATTCTCACACACACACACACACACAGTGACCGACAGTAGCACGGTTGTGTTGGGTTTCTCTGACAAGGTGAACTTCATGCATCGTGTACATGATATATAACTCCAGAGTGGAGAACAAAAGCCGGCCAGACAGAGCGAGAAAGAAGGAAAAGAAGAAGAGGAGCACTTCTCCTCTTTCTTTCTCTCCCGCCGTCTGCTGCAGGGGGTTTTGTCTTTTCCTGGACGAGTGACAAAGGCAGCGCTAGGTAGGTGACCTTCATCTCCATCCCTTCTTCTATGATGGTACAAAAAACACAGGGTCAAGTCCATTCATCCGCCACTTCAGCTGCTCTTTTTTCTTCTCTTTTTTTTTTTTTTTTTTTTTTTTTTTTTTTTGGAGTGGTTAAAGCAGAAAAAGAAAGCAATGCATACATTCTGTCACAAGATTTACCAATGAATAAAATTATACTGTGTCCAAAAATGGAGGGGGAAAAAAAAAGTCTGAGATGAAGAAAAAAAAAAAAAAACTGTTGGCCACCAGAATCCAGGATCCTATTTTTCCTCTCCCAGAAAGATTTGGATGTATTTTGAGAGTCGAGAAAGAGGGCGAGATGGGGAGAGAAAAAGAAGGGAGAACACTGTCCGTTTACCAAAAAAAAAAAAAACATTTCTGTTGCTGCTCTGAGGTTTCTTGCCAGGCTAATAGCCTTTCATTACAAGTTTCCTCCCCAGCCAATTAGAGACAGGTCCGTGGTCGTCCGGCCTGCCAGCCCACTGACACACACACACACACACACACTTTGATCAACTCTCTGTTCAC
The DNA here is from genome assembly GCF_910596095.1 of Thunnus maccoyii. Lineage (NCBI taxonomy): Eukaryota > Metazoa > Chordata > Actinopteri > Scombriformes > Scombridae > Thunnus > Thunnus maccoyii. The sequence goes on along the minus strand of NC_056555.1, from coordinate 20,515,718 downwards.
TGACACACATCTAATGACCAGTGGAGAGCAGAGAGGGAGGCCTGTGTTCACACATAACTACACACACTGCTGACTACACACACACATACATACTATAAAGAAAGCTCAGATTTTTGTCAGATTGTACCAGTAAACATGAATTTTTATTATTTATTTGTTATCTTTGATTTGACAGGATTCTGTCTTCTGTGACTTAAAGAGCTGCAGACCAACCTGAAGGGATTTCATTGGTCTGCATATCAGAGGGACAGTTTAAGTTTGATCCTCTGACATTCTTGGTCCACAAGATACTTAATTTCAGATTAAATATGTGGATTTCTGCATTCAAAGACCCATAAGCCCTCATAGAGGGCTGGGGCGTGTGTGTGTGTGTGTGTGTGTGTGTTGTATGCACACATGTAATCACATGCCCACACACATACAGCACACAAAGACAAACCCTGCCTCCAAAAATTAGAAAACAAGCCCTGTAATTAGTAAATTACACTAAACTGCAGCTTTAATGCAGCCCCCTTTCTTCTGCTCTCTCAGAGGATTTAGTCCTGGTCAGCACAGTGCATTCACACATTCCTGCCATAGATCAAATAGTTTGTGTGTGTGTGTGTGTGTGTGTGTTGGGGTGGAATGGGGGGGGGGGGGGGGATCCAGGTGAATAGCTTCGGTTTCTCCTGCCTCTTTAATCATTTACAGTATTTATTGCCTCACCTTTGACCCTTTTTTTGGCTGTGGTCAGCTCACAAATGCCATGAGACAGGATGCCAGTTTATCTGATGCATGACTGTAAGGAAGAATTACAACAGAGCAGAGTTAAAACCAAACCTGCTCTCTTATTGAAAACAGAAGTAAAAACCTGTGTTTAGTCATAGATTATAGTCGTGTAGTCATGTTGAGCAGAGATGAATGGGCATTTGTATGGTTTTGCAAAAGGTTAGAACTTACATAAATGATGAGTAATGATTGTTTTATGACTGTCAATAAGTGTCATTTGGCCAGTAAGATCACTGTCAGGACACCAGCTGTTTAACATTGTTTTACAGTTTAATGGCACTAATTACAAAATTCTGGAAACACGTTACAGAGAAAAGTAGCACTTTTGTTGTTACTTTTTTACAGTGCAATAACCTTTTATTATATTTTACGACTGTCATAAACGTCACCGGTCGTATACATTCATAAAGTTTAATTCATTTTCACAGCACAGCTTTACACACTTCAAGTAAACTGTTTAAACAAATGAATTTCATAGTTACTTTACACAACTTTTCCAACACAATCGACCTTGTTATTATCTTTTCATGGTCGTGTTAAGACCAGACTCAACATCCTTTTTAACAGGAAGTCAATCACATTTAAGGAGTAACCAAACCCTTTCATGGCACCTTTTCAGTTATAAAAAATTACCCTGTGCACTGTGCTGTAAAAAAAACAACTTATTTTACTACTCACTGACTATATATCATCACTACGTTTCCCTTTGCTGTGTTTACAGATGCAAAAAAAAAAAAACTGAAACTGGACACACAAACTGTAATATTGCATCGGGGCGTATCGATTTTCAGCCCGACACGTATTTATGCAACAACAGCACAGGTGGAAGCAAAAGTTTGTTGTCTGAACACAACATTAAAGCAGCTAACAGACTTCTAAACTGGAGACGGATACTATCCTGTGTTATGGGATGGAGTGTTTAGACACAAATACCGAGGCAGCGATGGGGGGGGGGGGGGGAGGGAAGGAGGGAGGGTGTTATTACCTTCATGTCTGTGTACAGGAGGAATAATAGTATTTTTTTAGAATGAGACAGGGGTACTTCACCTCTATGGGTGATTTTTTATAAACTCTGCATCCAGCAAGACCTGAAATGGAAAAGAGTGTGAGCTGAACACGACTCTGCAGCGAATTGGAACAGTATTAAATTACAATGCATTACAGGATATGGTGGTTGAACTAATTCTGATGGAGAAATTGCTTCTGTTATTACACTGAAGACATTTTTTTGTGAGTTCTCTGTCAGACGTTTGTGTGTGTGTGTGTGTGTGTGTGTGTGTTTGTGGGTAGGGGAGTATTGAGAATAACTCTCAGAGAAGAGAAGGGTTTTTTTTTATGTTGTTTCACAGTAAAAGAGGAAACAAACAAGATCACACAGTAAGGATTATAAATGACATATCACAACACAATATACTACATGTCACAGTCTCTTGACTTTGTCCTACATTGTAGATTTCTCAGAAAACAGAAGTAGGTCAAGTCTAGTCAAGAGGTTGTGATATATAGCACAACAAGCTAGTGAAGCACACATGCTGCCTTACACAGAACTACTCTCCCGAGACTGAAAATGTGATGACTGTTATTAGTCTTTGGAGCCGTTTCTAAACAAACTACTGTGACAGTAATCTTCATAATGAAGGAACATGTCACCCGGTGCAACTATGTGGCTCACTGATGTGTTTTTAATAGTTTTTAGACAACAACGGAGGTCTACGGGACAGAGGGGTAAGATATATCAGGCTTTAGATACACATAAATAACAAGTTTTAAACTATCTAGTAGTTAGTTAGACTTTGGGATGATGGATTTAGGAATAGCTGGTGTAACTCACTCCTGGATTGTAACAAGGCTTTTATCAGATTACCTACAGGTATGCATCATTTTGTATTTAGTCGTCTTGGTAGGAATAAGATTCTTTGGGGGGGAAAAAAACACCAAAATACTTGTGATGCTTTGGAATGTTTTAGCCTAAAAATAGTTACATTTGTGGATAATGAAAACCAACGTTTCATGTCTCTCTCAGCAACCTCATGTATTAAAGAAAAAAAAAAAGTTTCCGCTTTCAAAAAACCCCATAATGAATCCCTGCTATGGACTATTATATAACACATGCTTCCAAACCAAATGATCAGTCATCTCAGAGTTTGTTTTACTATGTAAACTACAAGGTTTAAGTTTTTGAAATCTAATGTAGCAACGCTGCTTAAACGATTGAATTGAAAGAGAGGGAAAATGTGTGTGTGTGTGTGTTGAGGAATGTCAGGTGTGTCTCCGTAAAGCCGGTGTTTATGTTCGTACCCAGGTCAGCCCCACAGGTATGTTTCAACCACAACATTACCTCCCACTGACCCCCCTAATGGACAAGGTGAGCGAGCAGTCAACGGAAGGGATTGACGCCCCTAAAACACACACACACACACACAAAGTGACACACACACACACACACACACACACACTCAGGTCAACACTCCCCAGTCTTCTAAACTACAAGTCAAAATACCGACATTAATCTGACGTTGGACACAAACCTAAAATTACCGCCTCTCAAGACCAATGGAGCGTAGCCGCGGTTTTTCTGCCCCACTGGCAGGGATGAAGGGAAGATGAAGGAATGAAGCGGTGAATGTATGGATGATGATGATGATGGGGGGAGGAGGGGAAAAGAGGTGACCCAATGAGAGGAGAAAATAAAAAGTGTAATTGGAAAGAAATCAGGTTCACGAGGAATTTCGTCGGCGGATGCTGGCGGTAGAGGTGAAGAAGATGTGGTCAAACGAGAAAAAGCTTCTTTTTTTTTTTATATTGGCCACATTGTGTGCTTGTTTGAATTGCCACTCATCATTTCATAATAGAAGACACACACACACAGCAATGATTACCATTCTCCATATTACTGGTGTACAGATAACTGCTTGGCTCCCATGGGCCTGCCAATCCACTGTAATCCCTCAAACACTCTGAATTTTCATTTCAAACAAAAGCTAAACCGCCAGAAGACACAAGGAAGCATTCTGTTGCCTCCTCTGTTTTTCCTTTCGTTTCTTTTTTTTTTTTTTTTTTTCCTTTTCCCGGCCTCATTTTTTGACGTCGACTCTGGGCTTCCTTCCTTGTGTTCCAACCACTTGTTTCCCTCCTTCTCTGTTTTCTGCATTTGTGAAATTCAATATCAGAATGATAAATGATGCTTTCACTACACTCACCGAGAAAAAAAAAAAAAAAAAAAGCCCTGATTCAACTGAGACTGAATTTTGGAGTGATGTTGGACATAATTCAATATTTACTATTGTAATAATCTCATCCGTCGGTCCGGTCGCCATTAAAGAAAGGAGGTAAAATATCTTAAAGTGGTTAATCTAGGTGATCAAAGAGTAATGGGGGGGGAGGGGGGGGGGCATGCTTTACATTCCTGAGCCTTGCAGTGTGGAAAACATGACATTCAAGCCCCTTTGGTCTCCCATACCTTACCTCATATCATGCACCTCATATATGACTTTATAGCGATCAGTAAAACAAGAGAAGCCACCAGTACAAAGTCAGTCAGTTATATACTGAGAAGTCTTTAAAAGGGTTTTATTCTGCAGAGTGATGTCATGTTTTTATGTTAAGGAAATGTATGAAATGTCCCCACCTGTAAAGTTGTTAAGAATAATCTCAAACAACCAACATTATGAGCTAACATAGGTGCCTAAAAAATATATATTAGAACATCTCAAATATATTTAAATCCAATAGGTTAACTTCTATATCCTTGTGCAAGGTAGTTAACATAAGTTGCAGGTAGATATAGAAACCACAATGATTGTGTGTTGTTTGGTCATAAATGGTGAATGCTGGCACTTTGGCACATTCTTTTTTGCTTTAGTTGGATGCATTAGCAGAATCTGGAGTTAAGACTTTGAATGTTGACATAAAAAAAATCCTGCGTTCATTAAGATTCAAGAGGCCGGAAATGCCTTGTCATATTAGACAAGCCTCCCTCTCTGCTTTAAACTACGTTGGCATGGTGATTACACTTCTGCTGCATCACTACTGTCTTCTGTGAAGCTTAGCCGCATTTTATTACTGTACATTGATGAGTATGAACTGGAAATGTACTGTACTGATGGACAAGGTAGGGTTTTTTTTTTTTTTATCATTTACTCGATAGGCGACAGTTCAGTGAGTTCAGGTGTATCACTGAATGATATAATCTGTTTCCGTGTGTATTTATCACCTTTCCACTTTATGTCCACCACAACCCCCCCCCCCCCCCAAACAACCCCTCCTCCCTACATAAACACATACACGTTCACGCACACACACACTCCAGTAGCCACCAGTCAAGGCCCTTCTCCACACTGATAGGCAGGTGAGCCAATAAAGGTGATAACAGAGGACAAGAGCCATTACAGGGAGGTGGGAGAGATAAGCTAATTAAAATTGGATATTGCAGTCATCTGACAAAAAAAAAAAAAAACTGAGAAGGAACAGAGAGAGAGGGAAAGAGAGAGGGAGAGATGAAGATGGGAGGGATGTTTGATGGGGTAAATATGCAGTGTAGTCATTTTTTTTTCCTCCTTAAGTAAGTAAGACTTTAAGCGGAAACCCTTGAAATGAAATCTGGGTGGTGGCGGACTCAGGCATTGCGGTGGTGTTGCAGTGTTGAAGCCTTGCTGTGTTAAGCCTCTTAGATTACAAAACACTTTGGCTGCGTGTGCACGTTTCTGCCATTTAATTATCAGTCCAGATTCACTGCTTGTGTGCAGACACTGGAAAACGTCTGTACACACACATGCAACACTGTATACAGTACATGCATGGAGCAAGATCAAGGACTGTCAATTCACAAAAAACCTGACAAGACAAAGGCCCGCCGTACCTCCGAGCCCACTTCAAGGAACCAGATTTATGCAGACAAAGTGGAGCAATGACTCATGATTGAACAGGTATTTGTGTCTCATCAATGTGATGAATTCCTGTAGATCACAAAACGTCAGCTTAGATAGAATAATCCTGAGTGATCCTCTGCTGCAGTTTGTTTGGGATATGGCTTTCAAATACAAATCTTAACAGTCACAAGCAAAAAAAAAATCAATCTCCCAATAACTTTGACTGGTGCTGATCCAATATGATTGTGTTTGGAAAAAGCCACCTAAATCTGCTATAATCAATATGTTTGCATTAATAATATATCAAATGACGACATGTAACGTAAAAGGTGTCACATCTGCAGCAGTTTCCCTCAGCTCAGAGCATTTTAGCATCTTTTTTATGCTTTGTTTTGGTTTTACGGCCCACAACTTCACTTTTGGTTCTCTCTCACTGCACTCATAAGTTTGGAGGGAGATTATTTTTTGGCATTTTTGCCTTCATTTTGATAGTAGAGATTGCAGAAAGACAGGAAACATGGGTAGGGAAAGGGGTATAAATATGCGACAAAGGTTCACGGCCAGAATCGAACCACAGATGTTGCTGTTATTGGGTTATTGGCTTAACCAGTCGGCTACTGGGGACAAGCAGATAAAGTTAGCAACCAGCTGGGGTATACAGCAAAGAATTTAGCAGATGTTTTCATCAGGAGTCAACTTTATAAGGCGATAAGATGCCAGTTGTTGTATCTACAACAAAAAATCAGGTATTACAGATTAAATTTTGTTGATTTGATTAATTTTTTTCTTGTGGGATACAATTCCTTATTGTGAGTGTCCTCAGAACAGGATTCTTTCAAATTATGTTTTGATCTTTGCGATTCTTAAGAGTATTATAGTATATTTATACTCTAGTATTACAGTGTTCCTTCCCACAACTGACCAAGTAGTAGATTTGTCTCAGACTAAAGAGGAGTTTAACTTGTATGGGGGATTTTCATGACCGCATTGATAAACACCTGTAAACAAAACCTCATCACAAGGTTCATGTGAAAGGAAGGAGATGCATTTTAGCATCATGTCCGTCATCGCTAGGCTGCACTTCACCCCCCTCCCCGGCGTTCGTCCCCTTTCAGACGGCCTCCCTCGCCAACGCGACTGTCACTATGACCATTACCGGTGGCCATTCAGACTCTGCCCGCCCTCCAAAGGACTCCTTGTTCTCCCAGTCTCATGGCTGCCCGGCTGCAGTCCGCTGGCCCGCTGGCTACTGACCCCTGGTCTGGCTCACAGTCTGGCACCGGCGCCCTCCATTAGCCTAATTACAGCCATGAAAGCAGTGCAGACCGAGGCCGGCATTAGGGCCAATTAGGGCCGCCCAGGATGGGCCCTGACCAGGGTTATGTTACCCACACATACACAGACACACAGAAATGTTTGTATCACCATGCATGTAAGAGCCTATATTCGTTTCCTAGCCCCTAATCCTGAATTAAACTCTCTCAACTACATGACTGACATGGACCCTTACCATAACCTACTGTAAGCCTGATTCTCAACCAAATTAGAGAACGTTAACCCTAACATCTGATCTTCAAACCTAAGTGGAGTTTAGACTCGAGGCTGCATGTCATATTGGGCACCTTGATGTCCAGCAGAGTAAAGCAAGTAGATACAGAATGAGTAAAGGACAGAGGGAGCAAGAGGAGGGCCTTGTAAAAAGAGAAAGAGGCTTGTGTCTGTCCATTCATGCGTGTGGATGTGGATGCTGAGCCGGGGAGCCAGCAGTAATTTGTGGCTGTGACAGACTGATAATAAGGCTTGTGTCTTCCCTTCAAATAAAAAGGTGGAGATCCTCCTCTTAAAACAACTATCCTCTCTGTCTTTTGTTTCCTCAAGGGCCCCTGCAGGTATGAATGAACGGGACGGATGTATGGACGGAGGGATGAGCGGAAAATGTCCATCACGTTGTTAGCCTCGGCAAATAACTGTCATTACCCAAAAATGTTCCTGTTGAGTTCAATTTGTGTTTCACAGTATGAGGTCATTTAAATTTGCCCAAAAGCTTGCAAACTGCACGAAGCACATGTCAGATTTTGTAGATGGGAAAACTGTTTCTCACTTCTGTAATTTTATGTGGATGGATCTTGAAATAGAAGTCAACTGAACAGGTAATACTGATTTAAAAATGCTGCTGAAACACTAATAGTATTCCATCCAATAGGGATTACCAGTTGTGGTCCAAAATGCCCTTTCAGGAAACTTAAATATTAATTGGTAGGGCTGGTAAAATGTTTTGTTGTTGGGTCTAGGGGATTCAATTACCTCAACGCCTTATAGCTGTTCAAGCTACTAACCATTGACTGTATATAAATATGGACGACACGTCTCTACTTCCTGCCGCTACGCAAAAGTGAAGCCAAAATGTCTCCTTTTCCGGGAGCTGCCATCTTGCTTGTATGACGTCATTTGGAGCCAGAGTTTGCGCAGTAGAGTCAGGGCAGCGGGATGACTGCCAGGGGGACACGCCCCCTCAGCCGTCCCGCCACCTGACATAGGTTTGAGAGCGGCTGTCACAGCTGTCAATCATGATGTCACACCCCCTTTTTATATAGCCAAACTTATCAGAAAAATGAGCAATTGGACGGACATCAGCGTGATAAGAACCACCTAAAATGACAGAAAGCATCTTTAGGAAAAATTTATTTGATGTGTCATGTTCCATCCGCTAACCTGGAGGGGGCGGGACTTATGACCTATACTGCAGCCAGCCACCAGGGGGCTTCACTTTTGCAGAGCTATCATGATGTTCATCTTTATACACAGTCAATGCTACTAACAGGCCACAACCTTCGTCAAATGCACCCCGTTGCCAACAACAAGAAAGGATGCAGATGAACTTGATTAGCCTATGACTATTGTGCAACTGGGGCCAACCCATTCTGGTCTGATCTGGTCTGGGTCGCCAACTGTGCACTGAGCTTGGTGTTGCTTTCAGTTGATTTAAGACCCGCCCTCTTGAAGCTTGGAAACCAATCAAACACAACAAATACTTAAGCCTGGATAGAAAACAATAAAATCCCTATCAGTGGTTGAAAGGTATGTAGTTCTTATCATCCAGTCAATAGTTTTAGCTCATATAAAGACATGTTTTGATCAAATAAGCTCTTTTAAGCCTTTTTTAACTACATTAAAGTGGCTTATATAGTTGGAATGATTAAGTACTGGTTGTAGAACTGACTTGAACTGATTACTGGTCAGGCAAAGTGTCCATTTGTTGGTAGCATATCTCAAAAGACAGATTAGCCTGAAATCTGGTGGACACATAACCTTTTGGCTTTTTTGTCATTTGATGATGATTGTTATTTAACTATAACTCTTACAAGCTGCGTTCAAGTGCTGCTTGGAAAGTTTGAAATCAAGGACCTCCTGGTCAGTTACTAATTGCGTGGCATTAATGTGTTAATTTTGTCAGAAGATCATAAAAAGAAGACAACAGTCAAAAACTGCAGCTTTGCAAGTTTAGTGTCAGCAAGAAATTTGTTACTTTTAAAAAAAACACTAGTTACTGCTTTTGAAAAATTTAAAAGGGAGAAAAAAAACCAGATGAAAAGGACTATCAGCCTAATCTTGATGTATATCCTGAATGTACAGCACATCAAATTGGACTACAATAGATCAGCCCAACAAGTTGGTTTACTTCTGCTTTACAACTAAGTCATTCATTCACTCGAGGCCTCTCTCCGTCTCCACAGTAGCATGTATGGAATCTCCAGCCAGAACGGTGATTAATTGTGAAATCTGTCTAGAACAACACAAAGCCAAGTCACGGCGCTCGTCACGCGCTCACACAGCAGCTTACCCAAGACTCGCTGCTGTCAACACTCTCTGATATGATCTATACAGAGGATGAACTTTCCCTGTTTGGGGCTTAACTGATAAACCACACACACACACTCACACACACACACATACAGATAACCAGTGGCAGGCGCACTCCCCGGTGGGTGTCAAGAGCAGGTGAACAGCCACCTGCCTCATGCACTTTACATACACTCTTAGTCAATTCAGGCTGCTATCAGAGGAAAATGAGTGTTTAAAAAGTTTATATATTACAGCCACAAACCTTTATTGTATAAGATTTTTTATTCATATGGGATGTTTTTTTTTTTTTTGCTATTGTAGATTCAAGTAATTTATAGAAATCTATAGAGTGTATATAGAGTAACTTAAGTTTGCATGTCCCTGAAAGTGGTGTGCAGAAGATTCAGTCCCGTGCAACAGCTGATTATGAGAATTTCTACACAGTTTAGCCTTTAAACCTTAAAATGAGTGTCAGAAAAATAATTAGAACTGGATAGACACAAGTTCAACAGAAGAGAAAACAGGACCATGACTGAGTAAAACTGAATCTAAGGTTGAAGCTTTAGATTTCCCATCTGTAGTCATCATCTTTATAGGCAGTCAGTTATGAGTATTTGGGTATTTGAATGTTTCCTCATCTACATTAGACCATTTTGCAGATTATTTTCATTTGATTTAGCAATTAAATGCACATAATGGTGGGTCAGATGTGGTTACATGGTAGGTGCCTGTGCCTTATGAAGTGTTTCTACACAGACTTCTATTCTTTTCAGGATGGAAAAGCCCTTAAGAAGGTATTTTAAACCACAAGATGCTAAAACACAGACGTAGGTTGATCCAGGGGTTCCCAGAGCTGGACAGCGGCCCTGGAATATGCCAGGAATATGTGTTACATACACCCCTGATTGAAACCAACATCACTGCAACCCACCTGTTGTTCATTAATGCTGGTTTACTGATTACCGAGTCAAAGAACATCCTCACTCCCACTGCGTCTTCGGCAAGCAACCTCGGATATCTGATTTTTTTTTTTTTTTTTTCCAAAGGTCTATCAGTGAACTGGACTCCAGTCTATACACCAACAAAACACACAAACACAACATGTGATTGCTTTTGCTCGCGGGGGCTGCAGGTAATTCATGGGAGATTGGTGACAGTGTGTACCGTTATGTGAAGAGCGTTATGTGGAAAGAACATAGGAACCGATGGGGAATACTGGTCTGTGTGTGTGTGTGTGTGTGTGTGTGTGTGTGTGGTGGTGGTAGTAGTAGGGGGGTTGGCGTCGGAAGGTGTGGGTCATCTGCAGACGACCCAACCTCACCTTATCTGCAGCAAGGTGGGCTGTGTTCGCAGAGATTAAACACATTTCGAAGCGACGCTAACTGCCGGGGCCTAAAGAAACGGAGGCAGAGGGAAGAGCCAGTGTAGCTGCAGCCAGTGTTGTTGTTAGCTGAGAAGAAAATCCTTGTTCCCAACACTGATAAGGACATAAAGTGTTTCTGTCCCCAAGGGGGCGGGAGGCAGATTCAGCCTCTGTAGATCTACTGTAATGAATATCAATGGCAGGGAATGGGGCTGCTCCCGTCCCTTTGGGCCTCTGGTTGCTTCTCCTCTCTCTTCTGCTGTCAGAATTGCAACGGGGACACTATGCATGAAAATGCGAGGCTTAATATATGGTAATGCTATGTAAACACGGGCTGATCTGAGAGGGAGGTTTGGAGGGAGAATAGATCGACGGTCGTCTGCGCTCAAAGCCGAGTCGGGGAGTATATCTTTGAGCCCAACAGTAGCCTGTGAGCACATTTATCTGGAAATGAATATGATACACTAAACAGGAAGAAGGGAGGGAAGGGCACTGGGGGTGAGGGAGGCGGCGAAGAGGGGGGGATGTGGTTACTGCAAACTCAGCACCACCTCACCCCACCACCACCACCACCACCAATCTTCGCTTCCTACTTCCTCACTACTTCTTCTTCTTCTTCTTCTTCAGCAAGACATTTTTTTTTCTCCCTCCTCCTCTTTACCTGAGTTGCAGGGTTTATTCAAATTGGCATCCTCCAGGCCAAGAGGTTACCTGAGCCCCTGTGAAAAGGAGGGGGAGAAAAAAAAAAAAGAAAAAAACATGGTGGTGGCTGCTATTGCAGGCATGTCTGCCACACACAAACTGGCCAGAGGTTCGGTTACTGCTCTAAACAGGCTGTCTGGTAGCGCCAGGGGAGGTGGGGGAGTCAGGGTTGGAAGTATTGTCTATAAAGCGGTGTGGGTTTCCCAACTTGTCTGACAGGCCGACGCGAGCAACGCCGCATTCCTCCTCCGCAGAGAGAGAGAGAGAGTGAGAGAGAGAGGCCGAGACAAGCCACCTCATCGTCTGCCGCCATTCATCAAGTTAAAAATAACCTCGCGCCGGTTATCGCTCCATTCAGCGGGTCATTCCTCACCTCCGTTTTGATTTTACACTTAACCAGAGAGCGACAGACAGAACAAGAGGAGGACAGTGACGGAGTAGGAAAGGGGTAGAGGAGAAAAAGGAGTGCAGAGATGAGAGAGGAGTGTGTGTGTATATATATGTGTGTGTGTGTGTGTGTGTGTGTGTGTGTGTGTGTGTGTGTGTGTTAGTGAGATGCCATAGCCCGAGGCAGCGAGGTGGGATTTGTAAGCCCTTTGTAAGTAACAGGCACCACTCTTAGCAGGCTGAAGGTATGTTTTGTGTGAGTAATCCGTGATGGATGTTTTAATTGAAAGCACAAGGCTTTTAGGGCTGTTTTCAGAGACCAGAGCCAACATCTGACACCTCCACTCAGACCAACCCCCCCACCCCAAACTCCACACACAACCCCCCCACCCCCCACCCCTCACCCCTCTGTACAGTCAGACAAACATACTCGGCCCTGGTCATACTTATGATCCCTTATTCCTGACACATCTTTAACACGACATGGTCATGGAGCGAGCTCAGTAGTTTACATCCTCAACGTTCGACTGACTGGTTTGTGAAGATATTCATTAAATGAATATTTCAAAATAAATTAAAAGCGGGCAACATATCTACAAAATATATAAAAGGTGTATGTATAAGTATTGATATAAAAAAATATAGACATTTGTGAATAAAAATAGAAAATTTAAAGAAACATTATGAATAAATTGATAACTTGTATAAAGAGAGAAAGAAGCTTTTCCTAAAGACTTTAAAGAATGAAAAACTTCTTGCACATTAAAACCTTTTATCTTGAAAATTTGACTTTTTAGGAAACTAAATGACATGACAGTGCTTTCTTGCAGCCTTGTTTTAACCTGCTAATCAATACATCTTAAGATAATTGCGCATTTTTAAACAAACACCTTCAACTTTGTGATTTCCACTGGACAGCGATGATTTGCATATAAAGCAAAGAGCAAATATTGGTTCTCGCTTGGTGTACTTACTCTTCAACCAATTAGACAGCGATCGGCGGCCTTACCTGCACAGTCATGCTGTGATGAAGAGTAGAAGAGTCAATCCAGCAGAGCTATGAAGCCACAGGGCAGATGAATAATTCCTACTGTAGCCCGGGTGGGGCCGGGGCCTGAAGGGCAACCATAAATTTACAACATGATGAGCCAGGTTCAGAAGGGATTGACCCCGCTTGACCTGAAGAGGTGGGACCTGAGGCTTGTCTGGACTACCTACAACCCCCCCCCCCCCCCCCCCCCCCCCCCTCCCCTCCCCTCGCTCTCTCCTCCCTCAAACCTCACCTGCCCTTAGTTGACTGTACCTCACCTACAGCTCCTGCATCCCAGTCCTGCATACCAAAAAAAAAAAAAAAAAAAGTGCAGCTCCCATGTAGAGAAAGTGCTCTTGACAGTGAGTAAATGGGAGCAAGCTGTGGGAGGAGAGTCGGGGGTGAGGGAGGAGGGAGGTTGGAGAGGGGGGGGGGGGGGACTTCACAGGGATTTCTTCTTTCTCTCTCCTGTCACTAGCCGCCAATTTACCCCCCAACGTATTTGGAATCAAAACTTAATTAAAATTTTGAATAAATAAAAACAACGAAAAAAACGAAGTTATTGAATTCTGAACCCTTTGATAGATTTATCCCCCCCAACCCCAGAATAATGCAAAATAAGATTTAATAACACCTTTCATATGGAGAGTACAAAGCCGGCTATTTGCATTAAAGTGTAAATCGGCGTCAGGGAAAGGCAGTGTGCCTCTAAGCTTATTGATGTTCAGTTCTGAGCAGCCGGGCGGCATTGTTTCATGCCGAAGCTTGACGGATGTCAAGGTGATTATAGTTTAGATCACCCGTAAGAAGACAACGTTTTGAAATGGTAAAATACAGACAGGCAACACAAAAGCCTTCAAATGTTTGTTTTACTGGGAGGGGAAGAATGGAGAGAGTGAAAAACTCCCACTGAGTTTCAGTGTTCGCTCATAATTCACACAGAGGATGGATAACTCCACCGCTGTTCAAACAATCTGACAATTTGTTGAATTCTTCTGACGGGCACAAAGTCCTTCTGCGAAAACCATTACTGAATGGCATGCCAGCGAGCGAGAAAGGTACAAGGGATTGTTGTATTAGCCCTATCTGTCCCCCCTTCACCTCCGTTTGAAAGTAAGCCACCAGGCAAAAACCGGAGAGAGCTGAAAAAAGTTTTTTTTTTTGTCAGTTTACACTTTGCCAGTGGCGAAGAAAAAGAGAAGACGCATAGATCCTCTGTGGAAGTGAAGCAAACTTTTAAATACCAGACAAAAACACTTCTTTTTATATATATATATATATTCATGTTTTTGTGTTTTTCCTGCTGATTTATTTATTAATCGGGGGGGGCACGGAAAACAAGAAAGAAAGACAGTGTGATGATCTTGGTGGAAAATGCAGCACACAGACTTCAACGGGAACATTCTCCTGCTTCTTTTTGCTCAGGTGTTCAGATATAAAACACCTGAGGAATGAAACAAAAGTTAGTTAAAATCTGAGAGGATACTTTAGGGAAAATATAAATGAAAAGAGAAAAAGATAAATTTAAGCAGAATCATTTGTAATCAAAGTAAAATCCATCTGTTGATCATTAAGGAGGGGAGTTTCTGCAGCCCTGTGAAAACTCCTGGATCTCATTTATGGGACTTTTGACAGTTTTTTCCTGTAAATTTAATCTCTCAAGATTAAATTTTATTGTATATTGATTCTAAAGGTACTGGAATCAACCTATGAAATAACCACCATGTGTGTTTTTTTCACTGTAGAATTCAAACTCTCCCCACCAAACCCCCCAAATTCCTAGCAAAACATCTGAGGACATGACCTCGGTGAGTCCTCGGTGGTAGTTTGGGTCCTGCTCATGACTTCACGCTGTCAGACTCGACTTCACCCAGCAGGCTTCATACAGTAGTGAGAACTTGTGGCCTGAAGCTGGAGGTGTACTGTTCTGCTGTTCTGGGAGACAGCAGGCTAATGGCTGCCCTCCTCCTGTCTAATTACTCCTTATCTGACCGCTGATAGGCCTGCTAGCTGAGGCAGACACACCCCCCGCCTCCGCAGGTGACTCTGTGTGTGTGTGTGTGTGTGCGTGTGTGTGCACATGTATGAGCAGTGTGGCCTTCTTCTCTGAGCACATGTTGCTTATTTACAACCTTAAAGCTGTTTAACAAAGTGTCGCATGAGAGTCGAGGGTTTGATTTTAGCATTAGAATGACAACAACAACAACAACCCTGCAATAAATCCTTCTTTCATGATGGTTATTATGTTCAGTTTTTGTTGAAATTGTTTGAGAAGTGTTGATAATCCTTTATTGTCATTAAGAGGTTGTAGTGTAAGGGGATGTCGAACTGTATTGCTTTATTCTGAGAGGTGTTTTTAATACTTAATTACCCTCATTAATATAGAAATATATTCTATAACCGGCTGTGTTTGTCCAGCATTTAAACATTAATAAATGAGTTCTACTTTGACCTAAAAAAATAACTTTCAGGACATGAGAATAGCACTACTTTTTGCATTATTCTGATGAATGTCATCAGGACAGATATTGATTCTCATTCTGAAACATTGCTGTCAATATTATGCACAGATTTGATTTTTTGCAGCAGCAGCAGCCTTTGACATTAGATTTGATCCTGTTTGTTGATGCAATAATACATAAAAAAAAAACTCTCCAGTGTCCCAAACAGCCACAAACGCACCATTTTTACCTTTAAACATACTGCAAACTTTACATTTTTCTTCATATTTTCTATAAGAAATACTTGGAACACTTGCACGAACCTGCAAGAAGATATTCCACCTAGCAGCACACAGCACACTATAAAGAATGACAGCATTTAAACTTGATTTTGTAAAACAATGTTTTAGTGATTGTTTCAGTTTCAGACGGCAAAAAAAAAAAAAAAAATCATCTCAATCATGTCAGATGAAAAACATTAAATAATTTTGTACTAATAAGTTCAAATCTCCCATCTCCCCCTGACGTCTGTCATGAAGCCCGTATATCTGCCTCATTAGCGATAAGTAGATTTACACCTGTAGTGTGTGTGCGTGATACTGCAGATGACCCGGTAGATTTACAGTCCTGTCATTAAGGCACGCGAGGCTCCAACCATGCAGGGCTGGTTGCTGTGGTTACCTTGCAGCCTCAGGTGAGAGACCTCTATACACAGTACATGTATGTATGTGTGCGTGTGTGTATTAATTCCTCTATTGATGTTGTGACCATCTGAGCTCTTGGACTCATATTAACACGAGACCGCCTTCACTGTCGCACGCTCTCGCATCTGACCTGTTGTCACACACACACACACACACACACACGGTAGTAACACACACGCGGTTGATGGTTCCTCCATTTTGCTATGGATTATCGTTTCTCTGCAGGAGTGAGGGAGTGCTTTGTCAATTTACCACAGCCCCCCCCCCCCCCCAAAAAAAGCTCAAAAACGATCAATTTTTCACTACAGAGATTTTCATATTTCCATCCTTTTTTTTTTTTCCTCTCTTTTTGCAGGACATTAAATATTTTAGGGGACAGAGGAAGCTGAAGGGACAGAGAGGCGGGATGGAAGTGTAGGTATAGGCAGGTATGGGAGGAAGGGAGGGGGAGGAAGGTGGGAGTGAGGAAGAGAGGGGGAGGTCAGGTTAGGGGTCACGTGTGCGAAAGAGATAAGACCTCCTCATTCCGTTTTGACTGACAGGCCAGGGGAGGGCTGAGCAAAGCCCCCCGAGACACACACACACACACACATGTACACACACACACCTCCCTCCATCGCTCTCCCCTGCTGCTATCACACTCTCTCTAGGCCATCACTCTCTCTGTCTCTCTCTCTCTCTCCGCCTCTATCATACTCTCCATCATCCCCCTTCTGCCTCCGTCACCTGCCTTCTACTTTTATCAAGTGTTTTCTTTTTTTTTTTTACTCTCATCTAGTTTTCTGTTCATCGGTCGCATCCTCTCTTGTGAACCTCTTTGTGTCTCTTTATACAAGTTTTTTTTTTTGTATAAGGAATTTGTCATGTTTTCCTCCTTGAGTGTGTTGAAGATGTATCACACTCGCAGTTTATCTGGTAGCTTTTTCTGTGTTGATGATTTCTTACCTGTTTCGGATTGAAGTACTTCTTATTTTTATAGTTGCCTGTTATTACTATCTGTTATAAGTGGTCACATGGTAAGACTGGTTGTAAACGAGGAAGCTGAACCACTTTATTTGAAGTAAGCTTAACGAAAATGTCGTTAATACTCCAACATTGCACAAAAACACAAAGTACAGTCAGTCAAGATTGAAGTAGGAAGTGATGTGATGAATGTTACAACAGATAGTTTGTGTAATAACTTCACTGTACATCATCAAATAAGTTTGGCTAATGTGGAGATTTGTTTAAAACTATCTGATCGTCTGACTGCTCTTGTTTCTTTCCCCATTGAACTCTATGAAATCTTAAACAAAATAATGTCAAGCTTGTGTGAAAACATTAAATATAGATGTGTGCGTTTAAGTTTTTCAAGGCCTTCACCACTAGTTTTGAAAATAAAAAAAAGTTTAAGCTGTCATAAAATATCCTCCAGTTATATATTTGAACAGTTGATAATCACCTTTAAGTTTCCCTTTAAGTTCTATTACATGTATGATTTTATACATTACATGATGATATTACATTGTACCTGCTTGTTATAACACTACATTGCATCTTTATGATATACTTACTGAAATATCTGGTTACACCATTACATACAATAAGTGGAAAACACTATAGGTGTCTTGTGCATCATTTCATCCATATTTCCCCCAGTATTAAGTGTCTTGTCTATAATACAGGATACATACAATAGAAATCCCTGTGTTCCTGTCTGTGGAAATAAAACATTGCAGTTCATGTGCAGAAGCTTATCTTTTGGCTTTAACATTAAAGATGGAAGATTATTACAAGGCTTATAAGTGTAATTTCCTATTTATGTTGTCAGTCGTTTCCTATTTATCACATTTGTTATCCTGCCATGATGGAGGCTGCACATTGGATTCCCTCCACAGGTTATATTCTTACATCAAGAACTTGTCCCTTAACCCTGAACAAATCACTCATGCCCTGAAGGTGCCTTTTTTACTGCCAGAGCAAGGAAAGAAAAAGCGAACGAAAGACAAGAGAGACAAAAAAAACAAAAGCGCCAGCATTGTTCCAATGAGCATTATCTTCATGTTTTAGCACCAAACAATGCATTACAATGCACGGCAGCAACAAGAGCCTTTATGGGGAAGCGGCAGAATAGAGTTGAGGCCGTTGTGAGAAGTGGCAGAGGAGAGCCGAGACAAAGCGGGATGAGAAGGACGATCTTCATTGTGGCGTCTTTTCTCATTTTTGCCATGAAAAGACACCGGCGAGGAGTCCTCAGGGCCGCTGCCAGCTGCAGAACAATCACACCCGTACGCCACAACCACACCGCCCATCCAAACACATTAGGAGAGCATTGTGGAAGCTGTAGCTCTCCATATTCATCTACGCTCTACTCTGAATGGCTGTGTGACTGTCGAGATGCAATCATAACATCTCCTCGTATCGGAAACAATCTTACATTTACATAACCCTTTACATTCAAACGCCCGCATGTGTTTTTTTTTTTCCACCACCTTCTTAAGGCGTCATTTAATTTTTTTTTTTCCCTCCTAAAAGGATCGTTTAAAATAGACCTTAATCAGGGTAGATTAGATGCCATTTCAGATGTTATTGATGGAACTGGCATTTAGAGTTTCTGGCTCAATCACACAAATAAGACACATGCGGAATAAAGGGAGAGTATAATCTATGCATCGCTGGTTCCACAGGATTATGGCGAAAAAAAGAGAGACCGAGGGAAGAGTGGAGGGGTGGGAAGCAATGGTGAGTAAGGGAGAGTGATGATGGAGAGAGAGGGAGAGAGAGAGAGAGAGAGAGAGAGAAGGCGATGGATGTCAGGTTCTTCTCTCCATATAAAACACCAGACACAGCAGAGGAGGGGATTGGATTCACTTTTTAAAATGTCACCCAACATCTGTTTCATATTTATGATGGTGGCGCTGCCTCTCCGATGCCCCCTTCAACACTCTGGCGATTCTATCTCTGCCTCGGATTACCCCCACTACCCACCAATGCATAATTTATAAGGCTAATCTTTCAACGAAAGACTGCAGACAGAGAGAGAGAGAGAGAAGGAGAGGGAGTGTGAGAGAGAGGGAAAAAATGGATTATAAAGAAAAAAAAAAAAAAAAAACTGCCACAGATTTCTTGCTGATATGTGAAGCGAATGGCTGATTTTGGAGATGATACCTTAAGTATCTCATGTAGTCATTAACAGGATTAAGTGAGTGGGCTTCAGATAAGGTGGGAAAACAATTCAGGATTCGGCACATCTTGTCCTCTTTAACCCAAACAGAGACATATCAGTGTATGTGGCCCATGTTTTTCTTTCTTCTGTAATTTGTGATGCCTTCAGATGCCGCCGATAAGCTTCGGATGTCATTAATATCACTAATGATAACATTATAGCCCTCTCCCTCTCTGTTGTAGTCGTACCACGCGTCATGCCCGTGAGGGGCGTAATTTCTCCAGATTGGGGGCAGAAGAAGAAGAAGAAGAAGCCGCCATTTGCCCCGTCCTTTGTTCTCGCCGTGTTAACTGTTGCCATTTTTACACTCCTCAAGACCACAACAACACAGAACAAGAGGCGCCTCCCTCTCGAACCGGGTTGAAAAGACAGGATCCCGGTTCTCCTCTGCCCTCTCCTCTTCCCCACTGTCTTTTCCGTCCGCCACATCTGACATGACAGTTTCTGACGTGACAGTTTGTTTCCCCTTTCTCTCTCCTCACCCCCCCCCCCCCCCCCCCCCCCCCCCCCCCCCAACCCCCCCCCCCCCCTCCCCACCCCCCCTTCTTGTCAGCTTTATTATGAAAAGTACACAGTTTCGATAGAATGCCCTTCTGACATTTTCGACTTATTAGCTAGTTTTCGTGCCGTCTTCAATCAACCTCCTTAATCCTCACAGGGAGAAGCGCTTTTAATTCACCGATGGACTGATAAGGGGCGCCGAGCAAAGCGCCGGAGAAGCAGTGGCATTGCTAGCAAAGCAGGCCTCGGATGAGGAGGGGAGGGAGAAGAAGAAGAGAAAAAAAAAAAAAAAAAAAAAAAAAAGAAAACGAAAAGACGGGAAAAAAAAACGATTTACACGTAGATGAATCGTGCTTACAAGATGGAACCCTGGGCATTAGGAGCGGATCTGAATTTCCTATCTGTCATTTTTTCTCTCCCACCCCCACCTCCGCCCCCCCCCCACCCCCAGCCGCCGCATTCGTTCAGTGTTTTTTTTTTTTTTTCCCCTCCCTCTCTCTCCCCTCCTTCTTCTCCGCCATTACCCTTGCTGATTGCAATCTTTAAGCGCCATTGGGCCCACTGCTTCTGCAGTTTTTAATCTGTCTTTAATCCCATAGATTTTAAATATTCCCCAGCTCCCGGAGACTGGAGGCAATTAACTGCCCTTCTGATGCTCTCCTTATCAGTTGCCTCCTTGTATCTCTCTGAAGCAGCCTCAAGACACTGCCAGAGCTGACAAATAATACCGCCATTTACCGCCGAGCATCCTCGGGGACTGGAAGGGGAGCGCGCGGCACAGCCACCGCCGCATTCTAAACAGGTATTTGGTAAACATATCATACAGAGGAGAGAGAGGAGGAAATATACTGCAACAACACTCCCAAAAGCAATGTATGTTTGTCTGGCTGCCGTTTTGCAAGTGTGTATGTGTGTTCTCCCTCAAACCCGAAGACAAAAGATTGTCCTCTAGCCCTATGCTGATGCGAGGAGGCTGCGCTTGTACAGGATGCATAGCCTGCTGTGTTGATACTAATACATAGTCTGTACTCTGGAAGCCCTCTATGATGCTCATGTTGACAGAAAATGAAAGCAATAAGATATATTTGAGACAGATGGCTGTCTATCTGCGCTGATTTTCTTATTATTCGCCCTCATTTTTTTTGTTCTTTCCTTCACCGCAGCCTCCTTGTTCCTCCGGGTTATTGATGGTCACATCCAGTTCAGAGTTTCTTAGACTTTCTAGATTGGGAAAGAAAAAAAACATACATCCCAGACATCTGCATAGATTTTTATCATTGATTTTCATTCTTTTCTCTTTACTTAACCATACAGTTCAATAAAATAGCTTACGTATGATTTTTAGGTGGCCGTACTGTAGTTCCAACACTGACAAAGGGGGGAAAACAAATCAGTGGATGAGTACAATATATCAGACACAGATGCCCAACATCATTTGGTTCCCCCTTTTTTTTTTCATCTTGAGCCTTTCATTCACTGATATGCATGATTACTAACATTCATTTGTTCTTTTCCAGTCTTTTTTTTATTTTTATGGTCTCTGTTTTACTTGGGAGTTCTGCTAAATATTGCAATTCCAACATAGACATAGCTCACTGCCATTACTTACTTATTATGAAGATCACAGTGAGACCGGCATCATTTACAGCAGAAGTATGATATGTTTAAATACCAATTATTAAAGAAAAGTTTAGAGACTTGAAGCCCCAATGAACTCGTACTGAAAGACAAAAGTATGAATGATGTGTGTGGGATTAATACAACAGGGAGAAGCTCAGTTTTACTACTCCTCTGCCATTTTTTTCTTTCTTTTTGAGTTATATATATATATTACACAAGGTTACTAATTGTAAAATAATGACCCTAACCCTTAAACTGATGTGCAGCAGCTACATTAATTCGTTTTTCTCCCACTTTTGTTTCATTTTTTTGTCCTTTGAATACTAATGAGTTCTGCAAAATAATGTAATTCTAACGTTCAGGGACGTTTTCTTGTTCCATCAAGACATTACTGAACTTCAGCTCAGCACCATTAGTTTCATATGTTGAAAGTTCATATCGAAACCTGGGATTGTTTAGTTAAGTCTTGACCTTTGCCAAATGGTTGGGGTTCACAAGAGATGGCCACGGTTTCCTTTTTTTTTTTTTTTGCAATCTATCCAATCACCCCTCTTGATAATGCATCCTATGGCAGCGTGATGAATGCAATCACCAGCCCGTGCACCACAGGCCTGCTAACAACACCACAAGACACTGCGGCTAAGCCAAACCCAGCGGTCCCAGCCAAAACCGATAGATAACCATCAGCTAAGAGCTTTGTGACATCATCAGACAGAAACGGCTACTGACTCCATGCCAGGTTAGAGAGCTGCTAATCCAAACCACAGACTACAATAACACAGACAGAGACAAAAGCAGGGAATGTGCATCATTACAAACACTCTTAAACTCTTAAGCTCTTTGTTGACCCGAACAACACGATCACTGTAATAGAACTTGTTCCTTTTCAGGTTACTTCTTGACTGGTGAGATGAGATCTGCTGATCATAGGTCACAATTTCTGATAATACCTACGTTGAAACCTCGGGCTCTACCTATATGTGTTGTTCTGATACTCCTAACCAAGTCAAACTAACCCCTTCGCCTGACAGCCGCTGGCATTATCTTCCCTTCTCTAGTGTTGGATTACAGAGCACACAAGCTTCTCACCATTAAAATCACATTCAATTACCGAGAGGCTGGGAAGATTGGCTAGACAGCAGCTCTGCTAATGGGGAAGGTCGTCAAATTATGATTGCAAATGCAGTACATACGCTGGCACATGTGTATATACACGGAGATAATTAAAAAAAAAAAAAAAAAATGTCCTCCTCTGACTTTCTGATGCATATTTCGGTTGTGTTTTCATGGGATCTGCCACCTCTGTGCATTTCATTTCTCACGATTGGAGCATGAGTTCGGTTCGTCGCATATACGGATGAGGAGGGCATTGGCCAGGCAACCCAACAATGCATCATGGGATCATGTTCCCTTGGCTAGCCGTTCCCGCGAATACAAACCAATCGGCTGCGAGCTCGAGCTTCATTTGTTCAACATCGTATC